>NC_085137.1:239085701-239385701 GCF_035046485.1 Aedes albopictus | reverse complement strand
TTTTGTAGAAGTAGTTTTCCTTAGGTAGTGCGATAACTGGTACAGGCACCCTACAACATTTCAGCTCGCTGTTGTGTATCGACAGACTTCTAATTATACAGAGCTTATATAGCCGTAGCCAAATTACACGAACAAATATTGACAGACACTTGGGCATCGAATTTTGTATTTTCGGCAACTGTACAATATTTTGACCTCGGCTCACAAACTTGGCAAGGCTCCCTGGATAATATAACCCAAGCCCAAGAAAAAAAAAGGGTTTGAAATTTCGCATGATAACTTTAGAGATGTTTTCAAATGCTTCTCTTTAACACTTATGTGGCCGGCAGGGTACCCGGGTACCTTTTTCAATTCCAAATCTCGATGTTTTAATGGTTATTGAGACTAGGATGTAGGAACTCTGTTAGATCTTAGAACTCGTGAATATACATTTATTAATGGGGTTGACCGAATTTTAAAGTGAGGAGGGGCAGGGGGAGGGGCTCCTGCATTTTTTTTATTACGTGGAAGGCCGGCAGGGTACCCGGGTACCCACGAAATTGAAATGATCATATCTCCGTCAATTTTTCATCGATTTTGGAAATTTTTAGCTCATTCAACTCAGAAACTCATTATCTATCGGGAAAATATTTGGTTAGACCGATCTAATCACCGTGGTTTTCGAAAAACCCATATTTTTGGGAGAATGTCCTTATACCATATTGAAACCCACATTGTTAAGGCTAGGATACCTTAAAGTTTTTATGGTCAACCATGGCCCCACGGGAAGCGTGTTCCGAAATCACAGTTTCAAAGTCAACACGTTTTATGATTCCAGGCCGGTCAGATACAATATGCCAAAGCAATTTTATGATGCTTGGTACCGAAATTGCTACTAAGCTACCGAAAATCCCGTATATTGTATTGTATAAAAACATGGATCCGGAAATCCGGGTTTTTCGGTACCTATGGTGATCGGACCGGTCCAACCAAATACGATCTCGATAGATAATGAGTTTCTGAGTTGAATGAGGCAAAAACTTTTAAAATCGGTGGAAAAATGGCTGAAATATGATCATTTCCATTTCGTGGGTACCCGGGTACCCTGCCGGCCTTCTACGGGTGTTTTTTTTTTTGCTGGCCACACTACGGTTAACAGAGCAACAGAGCAGAATTCGAACCTACCCTTATCCTGTACCGTCTTGTTTCATGACTGCGTTATTACCAACTGATCAAAAGAGGGTCCATACACCCCCTTGTGTATTTCAATTACGCAATGTACAAAGGCTCACTCACTACTGACTTGTCTGCACTAGAAATTTTGAAAATAGCACGTTTCGTACACGAGCACCACAAACTCATTCAAAATGTTTATGGAATGAAGCAGCGTCAGAGTAAACATGCCCCCAGAGAGAAGTGTATATTTGCTAAATGTGGCACTCTAAGCAGAACTTTTCACACATTAGCCTCACCCCATTCTAGGAAAATATGTACACGGAATTTGAAAACTAAATTGGGTCAATTGACCGCTCAGTCCTCCGAGGGAATCCTTCGCTGATTCTGTATATGGTGTCAAACAATGATGGTTAGTTATATCCCAAAGCACATTTATGAAGTAAAATATTCAACTAATTTGGTCCATATGCACATTTGGATTTGTTGGTTTTCGCTACCCCTGTTATATTTTCTATATCACCGTTGCACGTACATATCACAATTCCTCAATAACAACCGATTGCAACAGACAGCGAATCACGAAAATTTTCACAAATTTAACAGGTGTGTGGTTTGCTATTTTTCCGGCGGTTGCGCTTTTTCACTTGGCTATGAACTTTCTTTCTTTTCTTTTCTTTTGTGTGTTGCACATCTACACGCAGCTTAGCGTTGGGCGGGAAGCCAGTCAACGATCCATTAAATAATTGATAAACTTGAACTCTCCCACCCTTTCAAATTTTCCACTTGTAACACATCATTTTGTTGTCGCAGTACTATACACACTAGACCCACTACAATAGGAGGGGAGGAACATCCACCGCACGACCAAGTTTACTGGGCTGCTGCACAAAACCAGGATCTCCAGCCAAGTGGGTGATGTGATGCTGGGTAATCAAAGAAAACTAGAACACACGCACACACAGACACGGGGAAAACGGAGCTTTTCCGGCAGAAGCTTCCGAACGTGACGAAAATCCAAACTCAACTGGATTCTGCGAGAAGCTGGAGAAGATGTTGAACCCGCTGGTGGTCCGACGGCCCGAGCCGAAGCAACGGCGCCTATCATCGACCCTCGTCGGAAAGGGAGAATTTTTATCCCTGCGTGTTCGGGTGTGCGTGGTCTGTGGCCATTGGATTCTCCATTCATGACTTGACTACGAGCTCGCGGTTTGGCTGCTGGCAGCAGCTGTCCTCCCCCTCCGAACCCGGATACACTTGTCACGTACCCAGACAAGTGAGAGAACCAAGAATGAATGAAGCTATCATCCTAACGATATGGGAGAAATAGTAGCTTTCTCTCCAAATGCGGACATGGACGAAAGCTAGCACGGTGGTATCATAGCAGTGCTACCGGAGCTAACTGTTTTTCTAGGATTAAAAAATACAACATTTGAAAAATTCTGCGATCATCATAAAACTTTTACAAATTGTTTCAAATATGATGATTTAGGTAACTGTGAAAAATATTAGATTGGCTAAAACATTGTTCGGTTTTACATTACAGAATACAAAAGATCTTGATGGGACTAAACTTGCGATAACTTTTCATAATGGGACAATCTGACATGGTGTTGTTTTTTATTATAAATTTTTATTTTCGCAACTGAAAGACCTTCCGAAGAGAGAAAACTGCTATCAACTAAAAATGCAGATGCAGATGATTTGTCATTTACGGCAGTGTACACACCGCAAATAAATTTGGCTAAATGTGGCCGAGCTGAAAGTTTAAGTATAACAAATAGCTAAAATGCGGCAGAATTTGCTGATACGTTGAGGAAACTCTGCCGATTATCAGCAACGTTTAAAATTCAATAAATTTTGCGAAAGTGCAGTAAAAAATATATATTTGCTGGACCCTTCAGCTTGGCAAAATCTAACAAAAAAATGCTGAAAGCTATTAGTGTGTAACTGATTGCGTCATATTATGTGTAGCTAATGGAATAAAATTAAAGGCAACAACAACTGAATAAAAAATATCACTTATTTACATCGTGTTAACTGCAGAACCAGATATGCTAAACCGTTTTAATTACATGTTTTCTGTATGTAAAGTATAGATAGCTTGACTTAAAATTGTTTATAAGAAAAAAAAAATGAAAAATTTAATATAATTTCGATTAGAGGCAGCTTAAGTAAAATCAGTGAAACATAATTACCCTCTCAAAATTTTATACGATGTTGAAATTTATAATAGTTGGTTATATTAGAAAAATAACCTAATCGCTATATTGTTTTCCTTGTTAACAATTTTAAGTTAAGTCAAACGTTTTTCAAAGTATGAGTGCTCAAAATTTAATTGCATTTGGTTTATTAAATCTGAAAATATGTATAAAAGTTCAAAAATGGCAATCAGAAAAGTATGACTTTTACTAAAATCGCTTAACTTTATGTAGAATAGCTCATCTTACTCAAATTGGGTTTATTATTAGACAACTAGTTAATCAACTATCAGTGAAACTTTCACATTAAATACATTTTACGAAAAGTTCATATATGTAAGTACATTTGAAAGTGGAAGTGAAAATTTTTCCCGTTCCGATTTTATTGTTCGTAGTTTTTCAAAGTTTTCAAGCACTTTTGTGGTCGGTGTCTAATGACAGTTCGTCCGTCAAAGTAGTACCGTTAAAAGGGGTATCTTCGATAATGCAAGTAACTTTGAATGTGCAAGCGACATTTCAATGATGCTATAACTATGATTCCATCATTCAGTTGAGAAAAATATGTACCGTCAAGGCACCATTCACCGTGGATCTAAGAGGATTCGGGGCAAATAAGGGCTGTCATTTGACGCCAGTCTCATAAACATTGTTGGTGCCGCTTTTAATTGCCTTCATTATAGGTTAAAATTAAAGCAATATCCACAGAAGTAGAAAATTTTTCACAAAATTTGGTGATATAGTACAATTAGTAAAGGGTAGAGGGTCGTCTGATTCCGTGGTAGGTCACCATTCACCGTGGTAGTAGGGACCCATTCACCGTGTATGAAAAATTTTGTTCTACTTTGTTTAAAAATGATCAAAACAACCCAGCCAAGGGAATTTTCTTCGTTTAAATTCATTTCAAGTAATATCTTGCAAGATTTTATTAGAAAAACGAATGTTCAAATTTTTGATTTTTTCTAGATATATGGGACAATATGGGGCACGGTGAATGGAGACCATTGATTTTTTAGGGTACCCATTTACCGTGCCTTTTTGTTTCATTTAAAAAGTACGAGTAATCGTATTTTCTTGTTAAACTTACTTCGGTAATACAAAATACATACCTGATATATGAATTTAATTGCTTCTTGGTGGAATAAAAACGTTACTACATTTAGTTTATCGCTTAAATCACCTTAGCGCAGTTTTTGTTTTTTCACTATGAATGCAGTGAACGAGCAGAAACCCGCTTCATGTAAACACACTTTAGTGTCAAAATGATACTTTTAAATGTTTCTAATGAGCATTTTGACATGGTAACAATACATTAGTGTTGTATTGGTGAAATTGAAGGGAAATTGTCATATCATTCGATCATAATATGGAAATGATGAAAAAATATTCGAAGGCACACGGTGAATGGAGCCCCCACGCCGTGGGGCCCACGGTGAATGGCGCCTTGACGGTACCGTCAGTACACCAGTAGCCGCTCCTGTTCAAATCGTCTGGAAACTGATGTTCATTGGAATAAATAAGTGCAATTATCTTTTTTGTATTTTCCAGTAAAATTCATTTCTACCGGCTACTGAGGCACTGAGGATACTTGGACAAATTTAGAAGTCCATTCTCCTCAAGACAATTTAACCCTTCGGAGCCGGAGGGGTCAATATGACCCCGGCAATGAAACCTACCATAACAAACGAATTCGAGGCCTGCAATGTTGCGACAGCAATTACAAAACTATCCGGCTCAGAAGGGTTAAAATAAAATTACATGCTACATTTTACGATGGGTGTATCTACCTTGCTACGGTCTTGGTTCAAAAAAAGTCCCTGCCAAGTCCGATTCCAAAAAATATGTTTAGGATCCTTCCAAAAGTTTATTTAGAACTAGGGGGATTAGGGGCATAATGGACACCCGGGGCGAAATGGACACCCCTGTTTTTGCCGAAACCGTTGATTTTTATGTAAATCTTTTTATGCATAAGTGTAAAGGAACAAGTCATGGTTCTATTTTTCACAAGTACCATTTATATTGCTCCAAAATAACCAAAATATCATTGAAATTGAAATATGTTTTTCATATGGTGAAATTCTTATAATTTCGAAGCAGCATCAAATAAGGTATTACGAGTGTTGGAGTGTGTCCACCATAAAAACAAGTGAATTTTTACCTTATCTACATGTATACGAAGATTTAACAATGGATGAAGTATTTTATTTTTGATCAGTATTTACTTAAAATAGCAATTTAAATGTTGTAGTCAATTCGGGGCGAAATGAACACAAGCAATTTCGAATGGATGTACGCGAATTGCATACTGTTAGGCGTTTTAGAGAGGTCGGAAAAATCAATCCGATTATTTTAGCCTAAAGTTTATTTAATTAACTTGGATGTAATGTAAACTCGTCTAAGATGGAGTATTATATCTGTGGTATTGATCTCCGTAGGCAAATTACTTAACTGGTCGATGTAACCAAAGAATTGGCCTAAAATATGCAGGGGTGTCCATTATGCCCCGATGGGTGTCCATTTCGCCCCGTACCTTTGCTGCCAGCCCTGAAAAACACACGGTTTACAATTCATTATTTCTTCACAAAAAAGACATTCTACCTGTTGTAAATGATTGAAAGGCGTAGAAAACAAGTTAAACTTGTCAGTCAACTGATAATATGTTAAGTTTTACTCTGTTATACAGGCCTAACGTACTCATTTGCTTAGGGTGTCCATTATGCCCCTAATCCCCCTATATTTTACAAATTCAATAAAATTGAATACTCTTCATTAACTTCATTAACTAATATTTTTAGGGTGTTTTTTTATAAAACAATTCCAAATTATTGTTTAAAGCTACGTCCTAAGGATTTCCTAACATTTTTAAAATCTCCCCAAGAGTTAAGCTATATTTATCCCAGAAAATTTACCTTTCTTTCATTTTGCCTATTTTGCCAAAATTTTATTTCGAAATTACGCTAACATTTTCAGGGATTCGTAACGTACTCTTTCAAATATCCCTTAGCAATACTCGCTTTAAAATATGAACCCGTCAATAAACAAAATTGTGACAATAAGAGAAAGTACTTTCACAGCGCGCCCCGAGTGATGAGTGATGAACTAGCTTTAATGTTAGTCAGACATCACTTTAATATCACCCCCTTAATGCTAGAACTAGGTAACTCGTTTTGGAAAGTGCGGATAAAAATAGCTGGTAAAACTCACCCTGGTATAAAACAAACTCTTTGTTGGTCTTAAAAGTTGAACTTATATGTGTTTTCGGATTTTCAATTGACAAACTTGTGTTTATTGTGGTGTACGTTCAGATATAAACAAATTTCTTGAGATTTCGCAAAACCAGTTACCTAGTTCTAGCATTAAGGGGACGATATTATTAATTTAGTTGGAACACTGGATGTTCGACTAGCGAACATGTATTTTTTTGCGGAATACGGACCTGACTTTGGAAGTGGTGCGCTATATAGCATGCCTGTTATACTGCACAGCGCACCACTTCCGAAGTTAAGGTCCGACGTATGGATTTCGAGAAAAATCGATTTTCACTAGTCAAAAACTGTGGTTTTTGTGGGTAAAAGAAGAGTATTTCAAAGTCTACTATTTGTTGTGTAATTATGTGAGACAAACAAAAAATAACACATGATACGTAAAAGCTTTACAATCATACTCGTAGTCATGACGCAATAATTGCAGAACTGGTCTAGCTGCACAAGTTTTTCATATACCATATTCTCAGGTTCAGCTTCTAAAATGAGCTGTAGGTGGTTGAAATTAGATATGACGAAATGAAATTTTCAGCACTGGTGGCATGTACAATGATACACTACAGGGAGCCGAGAAGATTTTTCTGACCGGAACGGGAATCGAACCCGCTGTCTCCGGATTGGCGATCCATAGCCTTAACCACTAGGCTAACTGGAGACACGCTGAATTGCATAAAATGTAATATTTTCTCTCAACGAATACAGTTATACCAGTATGACGTTCTCACCAAAAAAAAGAAAATAATTCAAACTTACAACACCACACAAAAAACACCACAAGCAAAAATCGACAATTTTCAAACACCCCCCCCCCCCCCCTCCCTCCGATGTCACACTTTTTGTATGAGACCTCATCATTGTTTGTATGGGTCGTCACGTTTCGCAAACACGCCCCCCCTCCCCTCTAAAAGCGTGACATAATTTGTGCATGGCCCCCTAAATATGTACTTTCTTCAATCCAAATAGGCTCTAATAGGTAAATCTGATTAAAGATATCTTGAGAACAGAAGTAGAAAATCTTTGGATAACTAAAATGTAATGACATTGATTTAAAAAATTACCATTTTTTCGAGAAAGATTCAAAAAGTGTCAATCCATCATATTTTTTTCACGGTGTGTCTAAAACCGTTATTAACAAAATAATATACCCATCTAAGCGGTACCCATCATTCGAAAGATATAGTATCCAGGTATCAGCTCTGAAATTTTGGAAATGTTTCATGGAGGGAATTGATAGTTTGAGCGATTTGAAATCTTAGGGCGATTTTCAATGAAATTCTCTTTGAACTATTAATATTGAATCGTGGTTGTATCACGATCGTGGCAATCGACCTGTCCCTCATAAATTTGAAATTTAACATTCAAAGCGTATGGTATTCGAGTATTCCTACTGAAAATTTCAGAACAGTTTATCTACGAAATCAAAAGTTATCGTGAATTGAATTTATAATCCAAATCCATAGGTTTTCACAGTATTTATGCCAAATAAACGGTTACCATACAAATAACCAAAATCAGTTCAAATGCCCGCTATTGTTGTCAATCACAGCATTCAATAGTTGGATGAAATAGCATTTCGATGTCGTGGACGTACAATATCTTCCCCATGTTTCGGCAAGATCGCTGGGAACCCTCTCAGTAGCTTGTTCTAAACACAGAAAGAGATTTCTCAGTGTATTCTCAGAACTGCTTAACGTGGATCCGCTAAATATGAAGCTTTCAGGAAATTGATACCAGGCTTGACGGAAACTCCCTCGCGAGAAAAAGAGGAAGCGATTTCGGCGATAGTCTAAGGAGTGAAAATATTATGCCTCTCAAGAAAAATCAGAATATTGCGATTATCTGCCTCTGGCTTCTGATATAAGCGCGACAGTAACTAATCATAACAGCGTCACCAGATTTAAAAGTATATAATTCCATTATATGGGGTTTGACAGCAAGAACACTCGTTCCATTGAGCCACTCATGCCGTTCATCACAAATACATTCAAAAACATGTGTAACTTCACGAAACCCACGTGCTTTTGTTTTTGGCGGGAACACTTTTTCTTTTGTTTTGCCTTGCGACTGTCATGCGGCGGTATGCCTTGCGAGCGTACGACCGCCGTAGGATTCTAATAAAAGATAAGCGCGACAATAAAACTCAAAAATCATAACGCAAATCCTCAACAGCACCGAGCGCGAGCTTGCCGCGGAGCGAGGAGTTCGTCCAACACTCATAATTGCCAGAGAGTTGTTATAAGAGAAACGCGGAGAGGATTTTTGGTCTTTTCGCAAGTTACTCATTCGCTGTGTACTTTCGTTTTAGGGTGTGGCATGGTGAAGTAGCGTTGTCATCACTCTCTCACGCGAAAACATCTAAGTTTGTAAGCGAAACTTCACGTTGGTTATGTAAATGAGCCCCTAGTTAACGGTATGGATCAGGAGTTGATATTGACTGCCACTCCCCAACCTGCTTTGCACATAACTCTTGGAACGCATTGTACAAAGCCGCCAAAAAAGCAATTCCTGAAAAGGTACAGTTGTGGTCCATGATGGCTGTTGTGAGACATCAGCAACGGCTTTACAGGAAAAGCATGTCACTTTTTAATGATCGTTTTGATGATTCTTGAAGGAAGTCCTAAGCTACACGATATTTTAAATGTAAGCGTTTAATTAACTATGATAATTTAACAATAATTATATTTCAGGCATTAAATTCTACAAAGACATCTACGTACAGAGCGTGTATCATAGATAAATTGGATCCAAGTGACGTCATGCTTTGCACTAACACACTTTCATGTGCTTTCATGTTGCGCTTTGTTTACCATGTTTTTCTATTTCCTTGAATTTGCTCGATTGGGACCGCGTTTGACGGTTCAATTGGAACCTTTGGTTTCAGTCTTCGCGCATCTCTATAACAACTTCTCTGATTTCAACCAGCTGTTGAATGCGGTGATTGACCACAACAGCGGGCATTTGAATTGGTTTTGGTTATTTGTAATAAATAGTAAGTGTTTATTGCTATAAATACTGTAAAACCCATGGATTTGGATTATAAATTCAATTCACGATAACTTTTGATTTTGTAGATAAACTGTTCTGAAATTTTCAGTACAAATACTCGAATACCATACGTTTTGAATGTAAAATTTCAAATTTATGAGGGACAGGTCTATGGCCAGGATCGTGATACAACCACGATTGAATATTAATAGTTCAAAGAGAATTTCATTGAAAATCACCTTAAAATTTCAATTCGCTCAAACTACCAATTCCCTCCATGAAACATTTCCAAAATTTCAGAGCTGATACCTGGATACTATATCTTTCTAATGGTTGGTACTGCTTAGATGGGTATTTTATTTTGTTAATAACGGTTTTAGACACACCGTGTTTTCCAACGTGCAAGTGCTAAAAATAGGCTTTTGAAGTATCAATAAATTGTTGATAAACATTCAAAATTTCATTCGATTCGTTTCACTGACAATTCAAAAATAGTGTTTTACGAGAACGATTCTAGCATAGACTAATTTCAAGAACTCGATGTACCAAAGAAAACCATTAATTTTTATATAATAGGTTGACAACAGTCAACCTTTGAGATTTTTTAATGGAATCTATGAAAAGTTACAGCTTTTTGTGTTAAAAATATATTTTATAACTATTTTTGGATGCTTATCCCAAACATGTTAGCCGCCACCAGTATGTATGAAATTTAATTGCCACCAGTATTAATGAAATTTAATTGCTTCCAGCTGTATGGTTATTCAAATCTCAGAATTACACTAGTTCACAAAATATAACGAAAGTCGTGAACTTCTGTCAACGACCAAAATTTTTTAAGCATAATTTAGCGCTGATTTCGAAACCGTGCTTCAAAAAATTTAAAGTAGAACAGTTTTTGAGTTAAAGCTCAATATCGAGTTTTACAACTTTTTAAAATATGGAATTTGGAATGTTCAACCAATTTTAAATCTTTTTCCACAAATTAAAAGCTGAATATAATACCATTCGATCATCTAAATGCAGGTTTTGCGTCAGGTTGATGAAATTGAAGATATTGGTGAGTTTTGGGGACGATCTCCTTAAATTTTAGCAAAATCTCCAAAAATATATGAAGAAATGTATTTTTTTCAATAAAAGACGTTTATTTGACATATCATATGTAGGCGAGTTACAGTAAAAAATTCAGCTCAATCGGAGCATTGATTACGGAGAATAAGATGTGTGAAGTGAGCGACTTTGCTTAAAAATAGTACAAAAATCAATTTCAAATCATCAACCTTGCATGGAAAGTCGAAAAAAATCCGCTCTACTTTATTTTTGTTCCTTCGCGTTTTCGAACTCAGGGCATGATTCTACACCAAAAACGATCATCAGCTTACCGAGTTCAAAAATGCTGTAAACTAGTGTTATTGGCTAAGAGTGTTTTATAGGAGCATTGCATACTCTTAGGCTTTTTACCATGTAGGGTATGTGTTCCATCATTAATCTCACGCTCCCATATTCATCCTATTCGAAAACAAGCGATTACGGCACCGATTGATTCCGTTCTTTTTGTTTGCATGGGTGCTCACTTCTAACAAAAAATACAAAAATAAGAAACAAAACAAATAGCGCTTATATCCTTTGTTTTTCGTAGGATGAAAATGGGAGCCACATGCTTAAGAAGGGAACCAATACCCTACATGGGGAAACGGGGGAAACATTTCTCAATTTTTAAAAAATCGGGCAGACTGGGAGCACGATATTTTTCCAGCAAAACGGCTAGCAGCCGTTGGATAAAACATTTTCTCCTCCAATCGAACGAACGCCGTCGCGTCGGTCATAGACACGACGAGTTTTCACGAATGTGATGTACCACTGCTCGAGCAGAAGTTGCACGTGTACCCTGTTCGGAAGAGCGAAATCGATATGGGCGTGAAGCCGCGATGTAAATAAAAAAACGAGATGAACGAGCATGTGCTGAGATCAAGATGATGTTTTGGGTTCTCACAAAAGAAAAGGAAGTATAGTTTTAAAATTTTAATCTGTTATCAGAATTTTTTTATATATTGCTCATTAGTTTCCTGCAATAAATAACTTTGCAACTATCCGAGAGCAAATTATTTTCATTGGGGAGCGCCGACGCACTGTCTCATACCGTGATGAATTTTCAAATTGGACCGTCTGATCTGTTGAATGATTCGATGAAAACATTTCGAGGGCGGCTGAAAAATGCATCGATGTGGAAAAACAACATGCCTGGATCAACGTGGTATGGTATGTACCTGCTTGGATCCTACTCCGATCCGGTTATTAGAACATCAAACAACAATGTCGTGTGCTACAATATGTACTTGCAAAATTCAAAATTCAATGCATGCTCTGAAATTTATCCAGCAATGAACAACTAAGCCGCCAATGAAAGGTGTAAAAAAAATCCTCTCTCGAGTGGCTTAACGCAATAAAAATAGATGATGACTTACTTCGTTTATTTTTGATTTCAAAATATTCCAAACAAACTATTGAGCTGCTATAACGAATATACGTTTCTATAGTGAGTGATTTTATTTGGCATACATATTCACATGCTCTAACGTCCAACCGTAGTAGTGGATGAAACTTAAATGTGTTCCTGGTGAACGTCCCAAATCAAACTTTAGAGGATCTAAGAATCAAAATCATATAACATTCTTGTAAGCGCTTTCAACTTTCTCTATGTGATCTATGTAAAGTACCACTGATTTTTCATCTTTCATGTTTTTGTATACACGTATTTGTTTTAAAAAATCTTGTAAATGTTATTTTATCATGAAAATACAAGAAGGGTATGTGTGCCATCAGTAATCTCATGCTCCCATATTCATCCTATTCGAAAACAAGCGATTACGGCACTGATTGATTCCGTTCTTTTTGTTTTCATAGGTGCTCACTTCTAACAAAAATACAAAAACAAGAAACAAAACAAACAGCGCTTCAATCCTATGCTTTTCGTAGGATGAAAATAGGAGCCACATGCTTAATCAGGGAATCAATATCCTATATATCCCTTTCGGGACGAACCAGCACAATCGTGCTGTTTTTCGGCATTGGTTTTACACATTTTTTTCAATTGTTTTTTCCTCAAAATATGTGATGTAAATAATTTTTATAATCGAGTTATTATTGGGTTTCTCGCCAATGTTTAGACTACTGTGATAATTTGAGAATTCACTGAATCATCATTTTCCAGCGGCATTTCACACTAATCAATTTTATTTTGTTTACCTGTTGTGCATCCGACGTCCCTGTCACAAACTCAACCGAACTTGTGTATGCCAGCCGCTGCGAAGTCGTGTGCGAAATTCGACTGTGATGATAATGAATTTCTGGCGAGTCTAAATGGGTGCAAATGTCGCAATACTCTAACTTGTATTTCTGAGCCTCAGCTTTGATAGGAATTGTTTATAAAAAAACGCCACAATAACTTAAACAAAAAATAAACAATCACCCTAAAAGTTGAAAAATTTTTATCTGTCGTATTTTTATAAATATTTGTTGTGGAGCGGACCTGGTGTGATGGTTAGATCACTTGACTATCACGCCGAGGACCTGGGATCGAATCCCACTCCCGACAAACTCACAAAATGTGGGTTCTTCCTTCGGAAGGGAAGTAAAGCGTGGGTCCCGAGATGAACTAGCCTAGGGCTAAAAATCTCGTTAATACAGATAGAAAAAAAAAAAAAAAATATTTGTTTAATCCAGGTATGCAGAGATAAAAATCGATTGAAAAAGAGTAGTTCTGCAAAACGGCGAAGAAAAAGTGGTGCTTTGTTGAAAAGCACAAGATTTCTGAGTGGTCAAAGTGGGACCAGCACAATTGTGCTGTTCCGTCCCCAAGGCGGACCGAGTTCCATGGGAAATTGCCTATATTTAGGCGTTTTATGGTATAGAAGATTGATTTTAATTATTAAATCACTACAAAGTGTTAGTTTGTAAAAACTTAGACGTAAAATTTCAACTCAATGAACACGATATTAGCTTGTACGAGTTTTTCAGTTTTTCAAAGAACTTTGAATACTTGGGTGAATAATATTACTCCATATTATCGAAATTATGAATTAGATTGGAACAGGGATTTGCTGTTCTTATTATCTTCTTCTTATTCACTTCTATGATTTGAATACCCTGTCAAGCTGATCTCGTGTTCCTAGATTTAAAGTTATACGTCCAAACTTCTACAAACTAACACTTTGCAGTGATTTAATAATTACAATAAATCTTCTGTACCATAAAACGCCTAAAAGTATGCAATATTTAGCAATTACTAAGAGAACATCGACCGGCTTGAGGACGGACCAGCACAATTGTGCTGGTCCTAATTTGACCCCAAAAAGTGCATAGGTGGATAAAGTAGCCGAAGTAAAGAAAGTTTTATTCTAAAGGACGTTAAGTTTATAAGAGAAAATTTGAGATAATCATTCTTTTATGGTCCGTCACGAAAGGGATATACAAAACTCTACTTTTTTTTGTGAACGACTCCTGAAATAGCTTTTATGTTATCACTTTTTTAGAGATTTAGGGAAATTCCAAGTGTTCTGCCTGCAAAGTTATTCTTTGTGATGAAATACACCTTATTCTGCTTTTTTCCTATTGTAATAACGCTCCAAGTGGATCAGAGTCTGCATCTCAATTTCCAATGGATTCTCACCCAATAAAGATTTCCTGCTGGAGTCCTTAGAGAAATCCGTGGAGGAATTTTGGAGTAATTTCTGGAGGGAACCTAGAATTCCTGCAGGAAACATTGCTGCAATTACTAGCATATTTAGGCACCATTTTCTTTTTTATCATTTATTCTCCTTGATAAACACGAGACAAAGTGGGATGAAATACGGAAAAAAATCGCCCTCTTCCATTGTTCTCTTTTTCGTATTTGTTAGAATCTGTTTCCTGGGTGAGTTAGAAAAGAAGCAGCCAACGCTAGTAATTACAGCTGAGATTCTTCTAAAAAATCCTGCTGTTATTCATTCAGGGATTTCTATGAGGTTTACATCAAAAATTTTCTTAGAATGTTCCCAGTAATTTCTGTTATAAATCACCTTGAGATTGCTTTGAAAATTCTCGTTGGAATTGCTCCAGGAATATATGTTCAGATGTTTCTGACAGACAAACGATAACATTTTACCGAAATTTGGTAATTTTTACAGAATTTCGGTAAAAAACATTACCGAACGTTCAGCTGTTGAGATTTCGGTAAAAATTACCGAACGCGACTAGCTGTGTAATTCATCAGGGAATTTTGCTGGGATTCGCAATTCCTGCTCAGAATTCTCCTGGAAATCTTGGAGGATTCCCAACAGCAATTACTGGAGAAATCCCAGCTGAAAATGCTTTAGAAATCCCAGCAAGAGAGATCCTGAAGAAAAATTAGTAGAACTATCTGCTGATACTCTGAGAAAAAACCCTAAAGAAAGCCTTGAAAAAAACTGGAGAATTCTATAGAAATCCTTAGAAAAATCTTAGAAGGAATCCTTGGAGAAATCACAGGAACAATCTGTAAAGGAATACTAGCAGAAATCTCTTAAGCAATCCCAGCTGTGATTGCTACATAAATATTTTCAAGGATTCTCCAGGTATTTCTGCTGGGATTCTTCCACTTGAAGTTCCTCCAGGTATTTATTCTGTGATTTGTCCAGAGATTTCTTCATGAATTTTTCCAGGAATTCCCGCTATTCCTCCAGTGATTTCTCCAAGGATACACTCAGATACACAGGGATTTTCCTAAGGATTCCTCCAACAAATCTTTTTGCATTACTACTAGAATTCCTCCAGCAATTCCTGCTGTAATTTTGGATTTCCATGATGTAGTATTCTTGCTGGGAATCCTCTTGAGATTATTTTAAGAACTACTGCTTGGATTGATCTGCTACTCGGATTCCTTAAGACATTTCTGGCAGGAATTCTCCAATTTTTTTCTGGGTTTCTCATGCAATGCCTAGAGGAAATGCCCCAATAATCCCTGGAGAACTCACAAGAGTAATAATTGGAGATATTCCTGCTGATTTTTTTTTTAAGAAATCGTAACAAGAATTTTCGAAGAAATTCTAGTGGGATTTCCTGAATGAATCCAAGCAGTAATTACTAGAATACACAGAGCTATTCCTAGAAGCATCTTTGAATAAATTTCTGAAAGAATTCCTGTAAAAACATTAAGAAAAACTTTCAAGAAATCCTTTTGGAACATCTGATGGGTTTCTGCTAGAAAGTTCTGATGGGATTCCTCCATGGATTTCGCCAGGGACTCTTACTAGGATTTCTTCATTAATTCCTGCCAGGATTTTTGCATTTTTGCTGCGATTTCTCAATCATGTGCCAGTCCCCATTTCCAGAAGGAATTTTAGTAGTTATTATTCTTAGGAGTATTTCAAGAAGTTCTGCAGTATTTCCAGTAGAGGAATTCCACGGAGTCATGTCAGTCGATCCTGAGCGACCATTTCAAAAATATCTGAAACTTTGCACAGTTTTTCAATTTCATCTAAATCACCATTTTTCGATGTTCAACCTTCATATTCACTCACGACTAACTTTTCAAAAGGGTGTATGCGAAAATAGTTCAAAAATATTCTAAAAGCTGTACAGCAAAAACGGATTATTCGATTGTTATGAATTTTTCAGCAAAGTTAGATAACTAAATGATGATTTCTTAGAAAATATACACTGTAAAAAAATTCTTTTTTTACTTTAAAAAAATATGATCTTTGTCACAAAAACTCAAATAACTCAAAACCCTATCTTTTCACCAACATCAATTTTTTAGGGGAAATGGCCCACTATATCAGCTATCTACCATAAAATTTTGGTGATGGTAAACTGATCAACAAAAAAGTTATGACATTTCAAACATTTCACAATTTTTACATTTAGTAACAAAAAACATTTTTTTTCTGTGTAAATTATTTCGAGAATTATATTTTGATGCTGATTTTATTGTAAAGGATACCGCCTGAATTAAACAAGTTGTTTTCATAATATTTTTGTTTGTTTGTTAATTATGAATAATTACTATAGTTTCTATTTGAAACTTAGACGCGATCCAGTGTTGTGATCAAAAATATTGAGAGTGTCATACTTTTTATTGTACGTGACTGGTGAAAAAATCCCTTGATAGTGTTGAAAAGCTGTTGATTATAAGAAAAATGGAATTAAACTTATTTTTAAGACAAAAGCTGTATAATAAAAGTTTTATATACGCGTATACGTCTAGTTCATCTGCAAAAAAATACCTCTTAGAGAACATACTTTATGATCGGAAGAATGTGAGTAACTTCAACAACAACAAATGCATGAGAGGTACATACCACAGACAAACAGACGAAACGCCTAGAACAATTTTCGTGAAAATCCATCGCCCAGTTCACACTACCACCACCTGGTGGAAATGTTTCACGAAACACTGCGTTGTGCAATATCATCATCAGAAGGCGCTAGTGTGAAACGTCAAACGCCAATAAAAGCGATGGGCGCTCTTCTAGTTATGAAAGCCACAACCAAGATTCAAAATGATCGTTAAAGGCGTGGTCAGTGTTACGTTTGTTTGTCTGTATACATACCATGACAATGCTCACGAAAAAGTAAAAAAATACTATCGCTATGGATATTAAAGATTTTATAGTAATTTTTTTCTTCAGCCAAGCAAACAACACCAAACTAGTCAGTTAAAACTAATAAGTGATTTTGTTTATTATAATCTAATCATGTTGTTCGAACAGTCGCTTTCTCAAAGGTCTTCAACTCAACGCTCTCTTGTAGACCGTTTGATGAAAAAAAAAAATGTTCAAAAGAGTTACGAAATCTCACCGAAAGCACCATAGATAAACTGAAAGAGACTGGTTATGCCCAAATGTCCACATTGAATACAAATTTACGCATTTGCACGTCCTTTGACAAACGAGCCATCTGTATATCATCGGTAAACCAGGGCGCAGGAAGTTCGAAAACGACAACAACTGAGAAATTGCCAGAAGTGCTAAGTGCAGAGAGTCATGCCACCGTACCATCAGCGACATCTGTTTAAACAATTTAATCACGCCCCTTTTCAAAAATGCTTCGAAATATTCTTCAACATCTATACCCATTTCAATATTTTTAACGTTGCAAAACACGCTTTCAACATTCATGTTGAAGAAGAGGGAAACACTTGTCCTCAAATGTAACAGCAAATTAATGAATAAACGACTAATGCACGGAGGGTGTGATAAAATCGGAACATTACTGTATATATAATATACATAATACATAATAAAAACAGCTTGTTTTACTCACGCAAGGCCATTAACAATAAAATCAGCATCAAACTGCGATTTCCGGCCGAAATAATTTACACTGAAAAAAAAATATTACTAAATGTGAAAACAATTGTCATAACTTTTTTGTTTATTAGTCTCATCATTAGTCATCACCAAATTTTTATGGTAGATTGCTAATACAATGGACCGTTTTCCCTAAAAAATTACGTTGGTAAAAAGATAGGGTTTTGAGATATTTGGGGTTTTGTGACAAAAATGATATTTTTAATGTTAAAAAAGATTTTTTTCATAGTGTATATTTTCTTAGGAATCACCATTTAGTTATCTAACTTTGCTGAACAATAAAATCAGCATCAAACTGCGATTTTTGACCGAAATAATTTACACAGAAAAAAAATATTTACCAAATGTGAAAATTGTGAAATGTTTGAAATGTTATAACTTTTTTGTTTATTAGTTTACCATCACCAAATTTTTATGGTAGATTGCTAATACAATGGACCGTCTTTCCTAAAAAAAATACGTTGGTAAAATGATAGGGTTTTGAGTTATTTTAGTTTTTGTGGCAAAAAATATATTTTATCATGTTAAAAAAGATTTTTTTTCACAGTGTATATTTTCTTAGGAATCACCATTTAGTTATCTAACTTTGCTGAAAAATTCATAGCAATCGAACGAACCATTTTGGCTGTGCAGATTTTTGAATATGTTGTAACCATTTTCACATACACCCTTTTGAAAAATTAGTCGTAATTTAAAATAAAAATTTGATATCGAAAAATGGCGATTTAGATGGAACTGAAAAACTGTACAAAGTTTCAGTTCAATATAAAATCATGAATTAAAAAATTTCCTTAATTTTGATGCTGTTGCTTGGAATCGCTCAGTAGAAATCGCTTGAAGAAATCCCAGCAAGAATTTCTAGAAGTAATCTCAGAGGAACTCTTGGATAAATTACGAAAGAAATTCCTGGAGGAATTATTCGAAAACAAGAAAAAATCTGAAGAAACTACATAAGGAAGTTTTGGAGAAAACCCAATACGCATTCTTGGTAAATTTCCTAGAAAAAATGTGGAGATTTTTTGATCCCTGTAGAATTCACAGAAAAAAACATCTGCAGGAATCCCAGTCGGCTGTAAAAATTATCATTTTGCATCTCGTTACATACATAACTATTATCAACAACCTCTGCAAATGTCCCAAATAATGTTGTTAAATGGACGGTGTTACATTTCTTAAAGCCACCGCTTCTACATAGATTTGATAATTCTACGTTCAAGTTCACGTTAATGAGAACCATCGCCTTTAAATCAACCCTATTCAACGTCTTGCTGAGTTCATTCTATCTTCATATCACATACTCCTATCTAGCGTATGAATCGCCAAAGTGTATGCTCGACCAACTGCGGTACGAAAGATACTAAACAACCACCCGTACGCCGTACATCGTGGTCTTACATTAAGCTGACCACGGGATGGTATTGGTAATAAATTTATTATCCATAAAAGGAAAAACTTTGCAAGTTCCATGCTTCGACGGCAAGGCTCCATACTCGATGCTGTGGGGCTCCACGCGAGATCCAACCAAGTGACACACATTGTAGCCTTCTTAATACCCATATTAAAAGGCTGAGCTGACAGACTATAGCCGGTCTTTTATGGAATGAATGAGAAACGATTCGAGCGTACGCTGTTGGCTTTCTTCATTATCTTTGTAGTTTTGCATATAATTGCGTTAAGACTCCCTTTTACCAAAACTCATACCATAATAACAATGTTGATTTAAAGCGACACGTATCTCAACGATGCGATGGTGAAATCAACGTATAGATAATGATAACTCCATGATTTGAAGCTTCCGACTGAACCGGTTTACTCTTGGATTTACTCATCTATTATTCATAGGTTGATTGGAGTTGTAATTCTGTTTTGAACGTCCAACATAGCAGCGGCCAAGTACATTGCCGTTCCACTGCCAGCTATAATTGCGTGTCTAACGCAGGTGTGGTGCAGCCAAGAACTTTCCGAATCAATTAAAATTTGGGGTAGGCTTCAAGTGGAAATGAGTTAACGATTGAGTATGTTTGGATGTATGTGCAGTGGTCTTTAAAAACAAAATAACATTTCTATTTGACTAACATTAGAAAACAAAAATAAACCAAAAATAATAAGAACTCTTCTAACTTTTTAATAAATGAACACATACTTACACTGCGAAACTTTATCTTTTCGAGATTTTTAGCATTGAAATTAATTTGCACTTTTCATACACATCTTTGGCATTGATACACTTCTTTGAACACTTCCGAATCATGCTTGAAAATTCTGCGGAACAAGCATTTAGAAGTTTATTTATTGGCAGTACCGGATGGACACAGCTGAGAAATCCCATAGAACAAATGCTGCCCCCGGAATCGAAACTAGTAATTTAACGGAACAAACGAATACTTAGCTCCGACCGACCTATATGATCGCGATTGTCCGAGAAGACCTAATGCCGTGCTAATGGTAACGAATAAATAGAGAGAAAAGAAAGATAAAAATTCAAAAGAAACGTTACCAAGACATACCTACCTACCCACCCAGCACTGATAAGAATGAGAATCGCTGCGTTGCGTTCGAGTTCATTGAAGCTACCTAACCGTCTTACATTGTCTGGCGCGATTGGGAGTGGCACATTGCTCTTCAATTTTTATTTTATTTTTAACACTGAATGTTTGGCGTTTTTCTATAGAATAGTGAAACTAGAATCAATGCTATTTCGGTAAAGGTTACCAACAAGATCCGATCATCGGTTGCAATTCCGTGTTTTGAAATTGATGAAATCATTATTCAATCGATTAGTTGGTGAAGGGACCCCACGAGCAATGATGACGGCGATTCGCTGAGTCAATATTATTGTGATGAATCAAAGCCATACCTGTTTCAAACTTGGGAGATAATTATTCATGGTTCGTCATCATTAGGAATTTGGAATTGTATGCTGCGGAAGATAGATCTTCAAAGGAATTTTAAGTATGATGTACCACTGAGCTGTTGTAGGAATCATCTACAATGCCTTTCCAAGACAGGTCAGCCTTAATGATTAACATTGAGAAATTCGCACATATTCGTAGATGGTGCAGGTCGCTGTAACGAGTAGCAGTGCTGTTCACAGGTAAAACATGTGATTTATAGTTCATCATCAGCTCATTAAACTCAAGATCTGGCTAAAATCAAGATATCCCGCTAACTTAGGAATCTTGTCGTGAAACTTACTCCTATTCGATGGTTTCTGAAGCTAATGGTTGTTTTCCGCGTGCAAAAAACGCTCTTTGTTGCCCATCTATGGTTCTCCGAAGTCAAGGCATGAGTTGAGTGTGGAGTTGAGGAGATTGATAACAGAGAGTGGATTACAGTCATCAGTACACAGCAGATATACCTTTGAATCTGTCATACGGAGTGTGTCGTAAAGTAGTTGAAAATGTTTGCAACAGATTTCAAAATAATTTGATTGGTAGATGTTCTGAAAATAATCATTTAAAAAAGTTTCTGAAAGCTTGAAATCTGAAGAATTTTATGATATGCTCAGCTCATAATCGACAAAATAGTTAGTCACTTACACCCCTTTGATTCTGGGCCCCTCAATTGCCCTTTCTATTCTCAGTCTAGGAATATTTTGCGGTTCACTGAGACGCAACTAAAATGATTTTTTGTAAGATTTACAAAAATAATACTTAAATTGTACATCTAATATTTCAGAAGTTATGTTGCTAGAAACCAGGAAGAGAATTGTCGGATAAATCCTGTCAGGGTTTGCTTCCAGAAATTCCATGCGAGATTCCTCCCGGAGTCCCTTCTGGGATGTCTTTATGATTTCTTTCTGCAAACCTTCGAGGATCCTCAAAAAACGATCAATCAACGATAATTAACGATTTATGTTAGGTACGATATTTCCCATACAAGTCACCCTCCACAAGTTGCATGCAAGTTTTCATACTAACATAAAATGCTTAAAACTATCAAATTTGATTAGGTAAAACGAAATATTTTGCATGAGTCGTTAATTTAGATGTTGACTGACCATTTAACCTTTTGATTGCTCAAAAAAAATATTCTCATGCTTAATGGCTTGCAGTCGAAAAAGCCCAAAATCGCATATTTTGCCCTATAAATTGAGGTATAGCTCAAAATTGTGACGTGTTGGAGCAAATCTGAGCCCGGATTCGGATTCAGCGGCCCAAAAACCTTCGGAGACACATAAGTTTGCTCTTGAGACAAAAAAATGTTGCGCTGTGTAAGCGATCAAATCTGACTATACATGTCAATGATTGCTCCTCCGTGATTGATCTGAGCTAGCTGGTACCAAACCAATTGCACTGAGATCCAAATGAATAATAAGGGCTGGGACACTCCACTTATTCTCAAAGTGCAATTTAAGCAGCTCATACATTTTTGATCAATAACGGCGCCGGCCACGTCCTTATAGTCAGTTAGGAAGGGAAAGGAATGTTAGAGTGTGCTGGTTTTTGCTACTAAAGACCGAGATCACCTCTGCATCCCCACAACCAGCACGGACTGGGGTATTTGTTTGACGGAAAGGATGGGAGATCTGGGAGTCACCGTTGGGTCGGTGATGCGATCCATGGATAGGGGTTATTTATAGTGTTCGTGATAGATTGTGTGGTGAATAAGGTGAATAAGGTCAAGCGGCACAGCACGCTTTGGTTGCATAACTTGTAGGCGTTATATATACACTGTGCTTTGAGTGGAAGTTGGAAGGAAGGGAAACGACTTTTTTCAATTCGTTTCTGGTTCTAGCGATGGCTATGAACATTTGAATATACATGAGTTGTATATGTAAAAGTGGATAGAAAGATACAAAGTAGGATGAAAGGGACGGGCCAGGGATTGAACACATGACCTTCTGCATACTAATCAGAAGCGGTAGCCACTAGATCACCAAGCCCGTCTCATTCGAGGATCCTCAAAAAACTTCATTAAGCATTTCCGGGGTTCCTCTAAGAACTCCTTCCTGGAATCTTTCAGGAAACACTTCATGGATGGCTTCAAGAATTCCTTCCGTATTTCCTACGGTAATCCCACCGAAAATTTCTTCCCAGATTCCCTTAAGATCTCTTTTCGTGATTCCTCCAGGTACTACTTCATTAGGGATTCGTCCGGGATCTCCTTCAGGAATATCTTGGGAACTCTTTTCGGGATTCCTCGTGAAATTTCTTTCGGGTTTCCTTTGGGACCACTGTCTGGAACTGCTTCTGGAACTTTTCCGGGTTCTTACGGGAACTTCTTCTGGAGCCCTTTTGGGAATTTGCTTCTGGGATCTCTCCAACAACTCTTTCCAGGATTCATCTATGAACTCTTTTCTGGATTTCTCCAAGAGTTCCGTCTGTGACTCCTGCTGATCCTTCTGGAATTCCTCAGGATATTCATTCTGGAATTATTTCAGATGTTTCTAATGGAAATCCTGCAGGAGTTTACAAGGGAATTCCTCCAGGAGTATTTTGAGGAAATTTTTCGGCAGTTTTTGTATGTGGAATTCTTCATGAAGTTCCTTTTGTTGAGAAAATCCTCCAACAAATTCCTTCTGGTTTTCCTCCAACAATTCCTTCGGAATACGATTTTTATAGAAATACTAGCAGACCCCGGCAAACTTTGTCTTGCCTACTGCTTTTTTTGACGTTTCAAGTATTCAGCCAAGTCCAAGTCCCCGTTCAAAATGTATGAAGAATGGATTTTCAAAAAATTCTCGATTTGTCCATGTTTTATGGCTCATAAACCTTCCTTGGGTGAAAACTAATAGAACAAAACTAAGACGACCCAAATCGGATCCTCCGTTTGCAAGTTATGCGCGGTCCCACGTATGCCACTACATTTTTATATATATAGACTTCTTGAAGTCAAAAACAACAACTTCTTGAGTCATTCTAAAAAAAACTATTGAGGAAATCTCGGATGAAATTCCTGGACGATTGCCGAAATTCCTTGAGAAATACCGGAAAATTCACTTGAAGCTTCGGAAGGAATCCTGGAGGGAGTTCCTGGAGGAACCTTAGATGGAACCATTTCATTTAAGAAGAAAATCCTGGAAAATCCCATAGGGAACTTCTGAAGGAACCCAAAAAAAAATCAAATAGAGCATTTTGAGGAATCACATCAGGAAATCCCTTAAGAGATCCTAGAATAAATTTGTGAAGAAACCACGGCATGAACACCAGGGAATCTCATGAAAAATAGCTAAGGTAATCCTAGAAAGATTTTTTGGAGGAATCACAGAATTTTTATTATATTTATTATCGAGACTTTCAGTCCAAGGCTGGTTTGCCTGCGGAGAATTATGATTGATTGAAAACAGATAACATATTGTGGAGTCTATTTATGTTTAACTAATAGTTATTGCTCAATTCAGGCCCGTGCACAGAAATGGCGCCAAGGGAGAGGTTTTTCCCAATTTCGACAAAAGGCGGTGGGGCGCTTAGTGTATGAAGCATCGGTAATAGGGGGTCCTGTAATAATCTCTGGAGGCATTCCTTAAGAAAACCCGGAAAATTTTTGGAAGAATCCTGAAGAATGTTGAAGGAACCCTGGCAAGGGAAGATTCAAATATTACGTCCATCGTTTTTCGGGTTTCCCAGACCCCCCTCCCCTCCCCCCTCTGTCACGCAATTTTCCTATACCCAATACACGTACTGTCACACTTTTTTAGACCCTACCCTAATTTATTAACGTTCCCCAAGAGTTCTTGAGTGAATCCCAAACGAACCTATTTAGGAATCTCAAAAGAAGCTTCTAGAAGAACCGTAGAGAGAACTGAATAAACTCCCAGAAGATTAAACTCCATGTTCCCAGTAAAAATCGGGAGGAAAATTGTGGAGAAATGGCGACTTCTTGGGGGAACACACATTTTGAATTATATCGAACCTGACGAAGTTTTTTTAAGTTTTTCCGAATCGTAAACAACAAAACCACGAAACGTCCAAGATTAAGTAAAATTTATTTTAGCAACCGAGGTGTGCAGTGCTTTTACAGGCACTCTATTAAAAATGCCGGAGTTCACTAACATATAGGTATATTCGAGAAAATGTTTCTAGTATGATTGCCTGATATGAGCACTAGTATTCCGCTAGATATTTTTACTACTCGAGTATTGTCTTCAATAAAATCAGACATTATGCAAGGTTTTATTTTTGTGAATTAAATTATCCATGTCCCTATATGTATTCTTAACCCTTTATAAGGCCGAGAAAACTAGAAGAGTTATCATCGCATACTATTATGCAAATGATTATATACATGATTACATATACAAATCAATTTTTGTTTAAAAGAAACTCTCAAAAATCTAGGTGGCAATATAGTTGCCACTGCCCGTTTAGGCCAAAAACGCTGGTGGCAATATAGTTGCCACTGCCCGTTAAGGTGAATATAGAACGAAGCCACACCCAGAAATTGCAAAAGCACAAATCTGAGAAACTAAACATCGCACCGAGCTGAAAAGTTGATCGATTGGTCACCCGCTGGTGGTGACCAATCGATCAGCTTTTCAGCTTAGTGCGATACTTGGTTCTTCAGATTTGTGCTTTTGAAAATTCAAGGTGTGGCTTCGTTCTATATTCACCTTAACCCCAAAAACGAGCTTTTGAGGTGGCAATATTTATAGTTGCCACTGCCCGTTTAGGCCACCAGCGCTGGTGGCAATATTCTTGCCACTGCCCGTTTAGGGTACTTTTCTTCTTTTGACTTCGACAAAAAGCCAGAAAAGAGATTTTAGAGTGGATTAGGGCTTAACCCATAATATAAACTGTGTAGTTCAGCTCTTGTCAACCCAGAATTTGATTATATCTTAAAATATTTACCAAATCTATAATTTTACAACAAGTTTGAGCTAATTTTCTTCACGCGGTCAAAATTAGCCATTTTTGAGACTACAAATGGCTCCTAAATGGTTGTTAAAGCTTTGTTTGGTACCAAAAAAATACCAGGCGTTGTTAGTAGTCATAATTTTGCGTAAACCAAATAAAAAGTTCGAAATAAATTGTTATAAAACAGAAAAAAAATACAAACAGTAGGTAGCAATATAGTTGCCACTGCCTTATAAAGGGTTAAACCACAATTTCTGAATGAACTATAATTGAAACTACTCACGACCCAACCCATCTCATGGAGGTATTTATGTATACCTCGGTAATCGGTATGCATTACGGATGCGAATCGCTGATCCACACAATGGCTCATATGGTGAATCATCGGTCCGAATTTATCTTTATCGTCATTACGTGTGCTGTGCAATGTAGGCAACGTACCCTACCATCTTGTTTATCAAATCCCACCCAATTAGCTCCGCGGTGAAGGAGTACCGTAATCTCTGCGGTCAGTGGTTTCCAGCGTGAAACCGGCCGTCAAAACAAAACGTTCCACACACAAAGCGAAGGGCCCAAGACTGGGCGGGACGCAGTGACGAACGAGATCAAAGAGACACTCTGTGTACAGGAATAGAAACAGTGGCAGCAGTGGCATAACGCCAACGAAACACCTCCAGCAAAGAGAAAAGAGCTCGGTAGGAAACCTAATCAAAATGCATCTAGCAGCGAGCCACTTACCGCTTGGATGATTTCCCGGCTGTTGGTTTTCTCGCTGGATACTTTGTAGAGCCGGAACCGGGCAGGCAAATTTTCACACCACAAGCAGGAAAACGCACAATTGCACAACGCGACGGAACCTTGCACTAAATTTCGTCTAGGAAAACCCACTTTTTCGACCGCACAAAAATACAAAAATCCGCGACTGAAAAGTTCTGCTGCTGGATATGGACTCTGTCGAACAGGATGAAGGTGGATGAGTAAACTGGCTTCTTCTTTGTTGTTTGTTTGCGGTTTTTTTTTATCGTACGGACACTCACACAAACGCACACAGGATGACGTTTTGTTGTTTGACGTTTTATGTTGGTGGGGGATAGGAATGTGCTAGTCAGGGTTGAAGTCTTTCTGCTTCTAATCACCTATGAGCCTCTGCACGAATCTGGCGTACTGCTCACTTCCACAGAAAATTTGAAAACACACAGCAAAAAAAGTTGTTGAATATTACATCGAAATCGCTGCAACCAGGTCGTTACATCGATCGATGAATATTACACAGCCCGACGTACTCGACGGCTGTTGATGTAATAAATAGATCCGATGTAATTTTCGCGATGTAATAAATGCGACGTACACGTATAGGATGTAATTGAAGCGATGTAAAATGTAAACGATTTGAAATGCTCTTCCGATGGCAGATTAAATTGCATTTTCATCCATTTTCGCTCAGAAGCTGAAGGAAACACTAGAGCGTGCTAGAGCTATAATAAACACAAATTGAAAAAGGATAAAAATGCAATTTAATCAGCCATACAAGAGAATACTGTATAAACAAAGGATTGACAAAATTTGAAGGTGATTATGCCAATTTATTAAGTAGTTTTATTTTATTACACATCTTGTATTATTCTTATTTTCTTTTTCTGGAGTTACACCCCTACTGGGAAAGATCCTGCACATTACATTAACAACGAATTTAATTATTATTTCTACATGGCAATATTATTCTGCGTTTAAGATTTCAGATAAAAGCTCCATTATCCTCCCCTCTAAAATGTTACGTCATTAATAGACGATCCAAAGACGGTCCCTAACGACCGCGAATCGAACCCGTTGAATGCCCGCTTGTTTATCGCATTGGCTATCCTCGAGCTACTTGTTTCCTTGGCGGTAGAGTGAATGCAAGATTGACTCGAAAACGGCTGCGTTATCCTGAAAAATACAAAAAATATTAGTCTTCACATACCGTGAAGTCGCCATTCACCGCTTATTTAACGGCATTTTCGTAAAGTATATGACATTAAAAATCGACGTTTGCGAATATTGCACATTAATTTACGTTAAAAATTCAAAAATTATGTTGTTATTATAGAAAAAATATAAAACGATTGTAAAATATGTTTACAACCAAAAAAATAAAAATTCAAATGTGTTATCTCTTGGCTCCTATTACCGCTCATGCATCCATTCACCGCTCATAATGGATCCATTCACCGCTCACTGGATTTTTTTTCATGGAATCACAAAAACTATTCATTTATAAAAACAAAATAACTTTTATTTACCAAAGTTTTGATGATTCATGGCATTCAGTTCATCCTGTTTTGTCAAAATGGAATCTTTAATGGGTTTTACCTGTTGGATATTTCTTCCGCTGTTTGCCCTGAACAGTTCCCATGTTGTCCTGCAGCGCAGTGTGAGAAATATTTTTTGAGAACGTGATTTCAGGTACATCCATATAAAAACTTGGTGAAATGAAAGTTTTTTTATGTGGCAGCATGTTACATTCACGTTTGTTACGATACTTCACTAACATTTGATCATTTTTGTATGATTGGCCCAAAATGAGCGGTGAATGGGGCATGGGCGGTGAATGGCGACCTCACGGTACCTATTAAATTTAAATAGATCATTACTGATTATTACATGCACAAACTCTTGGCGCATTATAACTCAATAGTATCCTAAGTTATTAAACATCTTTATTTTTAATAGAACACTGAGAACATTCTTTCAGGGAAGAGCTCTTGGAATAATTATGTCAGTTATTTCCTAGCAATTCCTCCTATAAACGAAAAAATAATTCCGGCTGACCAGAAATTTATTCCAGGATGCTTCCACGTAGTATATAGAATTGCTCCAATAGCTCATCTTGCGATTGCTCCAGAAGATCCTTCTGGGATAAACACTTCAGGAGTTCTTTCTGCGATTCTACTAGGCGTTATTTATGCAATTCCTCCAAAAAATCATTCAGGGATTCTTCCAGGAATTTTTATAATTGCTACAGAAGTTGCTCCTGGAACTCTTCCAAAAGTTCCTTCTGGTTATTATAATTATTAAATCTTTTTTATTTTCTTACTTTCGTGAAAGTTCCTTTTGGGATTCCATCTCGGATTCCACCACGAGTTCTTTCCTGAATCCCAATGAGTTTCATCTAACCCGACGTCTCCACTAGACAGAAATGTCTTTTTTTCCGGACAGATATGTCATGATAGAAATGTTCTCTCGCTGTTTGCAAGGAAAGTAGCGGTGTTGAACATTTCTGGAGCGTTTACTCTTTCTGGCAGCAAAATGGCAAGACATTTCTGTCTAGTGGAGACGTGGGGTGAGGTTCTTCAATGAGTTCTTTTCCTTCCTCCAGCAGCTCATCCTGGTATACCTCCAGGAGTTCTTTTATAATTCCTCCACGAGTTTTTGTTTTTGAGATTCCTACAGAAGTTCCTTCTGGGATTCTTCAAAGAACTCCTACTAGCATTTCCCCAGGACATTGTTTTGGCAATCCTCCAGAAGTTCCATCTAGGATTTTTTTTAGAAGTTTATTCTAGGATTCCCCCACCTCAAATTATTTTTGGAATGCCTTCAACAGTCCCATCTGGGATTAACCCTGGAGTTCCTGCTGGAATTATTTCAGGAAGTATTCTGAGATTATTTCTGGAATTTTCCCTGCGATTCCTCGTCGAGTTCCTTTTAGGATTCCTTCAGGAGTTCTTCTTATGATTCCTCTAGCAATTCCTCCTGAAATTGCTACAACAGTCTCTCCTGGAATGCTTTCAAAAGTTCCTTCTGAAATTCCTACAGGAGTTTTTCCTGGGATTACGAGATCTTTCTTAGATGCATCCAGGAGTTCCTTATAGGATTCCTTTACAAATCCTTTCAGAGATTCCCCCAGAAGCTTATTTTGGGATTACTCTAAGAGTTCCTTTTAAAATTGCTCCAGGAGTTCCTTCTGCGATTCCTCCAGTAGTTCCTCCTGGGATTCTTCAAGAAGTTCCTTGTGAGATTCCTCTAGAAGTTTCTTCTGGGATTTCTCCAGAAATTTAATTTAGGATTTTTCCAGAACTTTTAGAATTTATACATGTCTATGTTGACCTTTACTTGGAATGGAACCATTGACAATTGGAATTTCCCTTATTTTTTCTGAAACTCCGTCTGGGATTTCTCTAGCAGTTCCTTGTGGGATTCCTCAAGAAGTCTTATCTGTATTTCCTGCATGAGTTCTGAGATTTCTTCAAGAGTTCCTTCTGGGGTTCCTCCAGGAGTCCTATCTGGGAGTCTTTTGCGAATCCTCCATAAATTCCTTCTGGGATTCCTCCAGATGTTCCATCTAGGATTTTTCCTGGAGTTTTTTCTAGAATTCCACCCTGAGTTCTTCCTGGGACTTCCCGCAGGAATCCCGTCTGGGATTCCTCTAAAAGTTCTTTGTAAAGTTTCTCCACGGTTCTTTCTGGGATTCTTTCATAAGTTTTTTTTGTGAGATCCCGCAGAAGTTTCTCCAACAGATCTTTCTAGTATTTCTCCAGGACTTTCTTCTGGAATTTCTGAAGAAGTCCTATCTAGCAATAGGGTAGCAAGCCACTTCGGCAGTGGCCGCTATTTTGGACACTTTTCGCTCGTTATAACTCAGTCAATTCCAAACAAATTGACTTGAAATTTTGTACACGGCTAGATACTATACGTATCTGACCATGTTCCAAAAATTGTGTCAATTGGTTCAAAATTGGCTGAGTTTTAACAGAAAAATGCCCAAAATAGGAGCCCTGCCGAGATGGTTCCACTTCCCTATATATTTTTTTTCAGAAATTTTCTGAGAGTAGTTTCGTTTAAGATTCCTTCAGAAATTGATTCAAGGATTTCTCCAGGTATTCTTTCTGCGCTTCGTCCTGGAGTTGTTTCTGGGATTCCTCCAAGATTTTTTTTTTTTGATACTTTTGGTTGTTCTTTCTGAGATTCCTTATAGGATTCATCCACAAATTCTTTCAGAGATTCCTCCAGCAGCTCATTCTGGGATTATTCCAAGAGTTCCTTATAATATTCCTCCATGAGTCCCTTCTGCGATTTCTCCAGTATTTACTTCTGGAATTCCTCAAGAAGTTCCTTGTGAAATTCCACTACAAGTTTTTTTTTGGTATTCTTTTAAAAGTTTCATCCATGATTTTTCAAGAAGTTCTAGGATTTTCTCTAATATTTTTTTTTCGTATTGTCGCGCTTATCTATTATTAGAGACCGGTGACGATCGTACACTTGACAAGGCAATGCCGCCGCATACAGCCGCAGTTACACCCGCAAGGCAAAACAAAAGAAAATATGTCCTCGCCCAAAGAAAAGCATGTGGGTTTCGCAAAGTACCGTGGAGGGCCCATATTCTGCGCACCTAAGACTTTTTCAATTTCAATCAGTTGTAAGTCATTCCAAATGGAACCGATTTGGCTGAATTTTTTACCGCGCATAGTTATTAGCCTTGTAATCAAGGGAAAAATATATGTTTTATACAAAACACTCATTTTTTATGTAAAATCATGGAATTTCTTAAGTGTGTCTATGTTCCTAATTCTGCGCACCCTTTTTTGAAATGTTCCTTATTCTGCGCACTAGTGTTCCTAATTCTGCGCACATGGAAAAAACTCTAAAAAGATAACATACCTACTGTAATGAAAACATGATTCATACATCAAATTCAATTGAATTCTTAATTTTCATCTTTCATATGACGTTACGACCGTATTGGAACTTTGCATGTCCTCAACATTGATACTACCAACTTTGATTACTAAGCAAAGTGAATTTTAATAATGTTATTCAAAAGGATTTGGTAGCATTACCGAGTACTACTATGTAAAGCTTTTTTTAGTTATCCGCGTCATATGTACAATCATTACATTTTAGTAAAATTTAATTTCATTTCTAAAAGCAATGTAAACTTTTTCGCCATGAAAAGGTGGCACAATCTTTACTTGCAAACTGAGACTTCTTTCTTGTTAAACTCCAGGGTTTCCTCTGTTTAAGCGAATTTCCTGTAAACTCACATCATATGTCATACATCAAATGGCTTGCATGAATATATAAAATTTCTCCCGAGGTTGATAGCAAATGTTTAAAACAAGTGGTTAGTCCGGTCGAACTATCAGATCAAAAATGCAAGAATCGTAAACTAGCCTTTAAAATTTATAAGCTAACTTGTTGAAACGTAATTACATTCACCGGATTGGTAGAAACATAGAATATCCTAGTTATAATTATGGTGGCATTTATATGATTGTTTATTAATTATATGTTCAAAACTTAGTGTTGAAATGTCTGCGCAGAATTAGGACCACCATTCAATATCGGTTCCTAATTCTGCGCACCTAAGAAGAACAAGAAGATTAAGAAAAGAAGAAGAAAACTCAATTGCTTTTTGCCGATTCTGATTCCTCGAAGACTGCAGTACAGGATGCACATGGAAAAGCAGACATTCTCTTCATTATTTATGTCGCAAAATGCTTCAGCTCATGAGGCAACTTTTACGCAGCTTCGCTAAAGGACACAGATTTCAGGCAATTTCAAGTACTTGCAACACCATTTTATTTTTTTACAAAATAATGGTTATTAGTTTGAACATTTTTTCTTCACAAACTTTTTCACTACTATTGAAACAATATTCAAAAAATATATTTGAAGCTAATATTGAACTAGCGTTCATGATTTTGTGGTACATTCGAGAAAGTGCGCCGAATTAGGGACTGCGCAGAATTAGGGCCGGTCACGGTAACAGATGTTTTTGAATGTATTTGTAATGAACGGCAAGAGTGGCTCGGTGAGATGAGTGTGCTTGCTGCCAAATCCCATATAATGGAATGGAACTAATGGGACAAAATTCTATTGCTATCTGGCGACGCTGTTATGATTAGTAACTGTCGCGCTTATACCAGGAGCCAGAGGCAGATAATCGCCATAGGTATTCTGAGACATAATTCCGTCTGGGATTTCTCTAGCAGTTCCTTGTGGGATTCCTCAAGAAGTCTCATCTGTGTTTCCTATAGGAATTCTTCCTGAGATTCCTCCAGGAGTTCATTCTAGGGTTCCTCCAGGAGTCCTTTTTGGGATATTTTTGCGATTCCTCCAAAAATTCCTTCGGGGATTCCTCTAGGAGTTCCTCCAGAAAGGATGCGATGCTGAAAGATTCTCAAAAGGAATTTGTGGAGGAACATATGGAGGAATCCCAGGATTCCACTCTGAGCTCTTTCTGGGAATTCCCGAAGGAATTCCGTCTGGGATGCCTTAAAAAATCCCTGTTCTGGGATTCTTTCAGACGTTCCTTGTGGTAATTCCTTCTGGAGTTTATTCTGGGATTTCTCCAGGAATCCTCTCAAGAATTTTTTTTCAGAAATTCCTTTTAGTTCCTTTTTTTCTAGAATTTGTTTCCAGAGGATCCTTTTACCCTCAAAATTCTTTCTGGAATCCTGTCTGGAACTCATCTATGTGTTACTTCTGGAATTCCTCCAAAAATCCTTGTGGCTATCCTCCAGGAGTTCTGTTTGGAATTATTCCAGAAGTTCCATCTAAGATTTCGCTAGAAGTTTCTCCTAGTATTCTAACATGAGTTCTTTTTGAGAACTCTATAACATTACCCCGAATAACCCATCCTCTGACCCATTGTCCATCAGAGAAATTAATAATGAAATCGTCTGAGTAATTCTGAGGCTTATTTAACGGAACTTGTGGACGAATCGTCGGAGGATTTTTTAGACAAATTTTAAGTGAAATGCTTGGAGAAATCTGCGAAGATATTCCGGGAGAATTCCTTAGAGGATCTTTTGTAGGACCCATTGGAAGAAACATTAAAAAATCCAGGAAAAAATATGAAAGAATCCTTGGAAAAATTTCTAAAGGAATCGACAAAAGGAATTTCTGAAGGAATCCGTGGGGAGAGTTTTCTGATAAATGCTTGGAACAATTTTGCAGTAATCATCGGAGAAATTTCTGGAGAATTATTAGGAGAAATTTCTGTAAAAATCCTTGGAAGAATCATCGGAGGAATTTCTTTAGGAACGCCGGGAGGATTACTCGGAGGAGGATTAAAAGAATCGTTGAAGAAATTTTTAGATAATTTCTCGGAAGAAGAAATCATAGGAGGAATTTCTAAAGGACTCCTCGGGGAATATTGTGGAGGAGTTCTCAGAAGAATTCCGGCAGTAATCCATGGTAAAATTTCTAATAACCCAAGGAGAATTCATCGGCGCAACTTCACAATGAATCCTTGGAAGAATAACTACAGGAATCTTCGAAGGCATTTTTTTGGGAATCCTCGGAGAAATTTCTGAATGAATTTATGCACGATTTTTCGGAAGAATTTCGGAAGGAATGATCGGAGAAATTTCAGAAGGACTTCTGAATTGAACTTCTTCAATTTCTGATGACACCCTCGAGAGAGCTTCTGGAGGGTTTCTCGGAGGAACTTACGGAAAATTCCTTGGAGAAACTGTTGAATAAATATTTGTAGAATCCTCGGAGAAATTCATGGAGAAACCTTTAAAAAAAATATATATATGGAGGCCTCCTCTGAATAACTTTAAACGAATAGCGTAAGGATTTCGGGTGAACTATTCAGTTCATTCGAATCTCGACGGGGACTACGACAAGGTGATGGACTTTCCTGCCTACTATTCAACATCGCTCTGGAAGGTGTTATGCGACGAGCCGGGCTCAACAGCCGGGGTACGATCTTCACGAAATCCGGCCAATTTGTCTGTTTTGCGGATGATATGGATATTATTGCTAGAACATTTGGAACGGTGGCAGAACTGTACACCCGCCTGAAACGTGAAGCAGCAAAGGTCGGACTGGTTGTGAATGCGGCTAAGACAAAGTACATGCTGGTAGGTGGGACTGAGCGAGACAGGACAAGCCTTGGCAGCGATGTTACGATAGACGGGGATATTTTCGAGGTGGTAGAAGAATTCGTCTACCTCGGTTCCTTGCTAACGGCTGACAATAACGTGAGCCGTGAAATACGAAGGCGCATCATCAGTGGAAGTCGTGCCTACTACGGGCTCCAGAAGAAACTGCGGTCAAAAAAGATTCACCCCCGCACCAAATGTACCGCTAATAACGCTAATAAGACCGGTGGTTCTCTACGGACGATGCTAGAGGAGGACCTGCAAGCACTCGGAGTTTTCGAGCGACCAGCTGGAGCGTGATCTGGCAAGCATTGCGCGTGACCGACGTTGGAGAACTGCAGCTGCAAATCGAGTATTAAGGAGTGTATCGAGAAGTAATTAGCAACATTTGGGACGTTCTATTTCGGAGCTGATTTGGTATGTTTATGTCGGTTCTTCTATCAAATCTTTACAATATATTCAAGTTTAGAATAGCTTGAAAAGATTTTGAAAATGTTTAATATTAATAAAAATATGGTTGAATGAATACACCTCTCAAAATAAAAATCTGCACAAAATACTATTTTGTAAATATTTTTTTCGGTTTCAATAATCTGTAGCGGATAAAATTTGTATGGAAACAAATCTGGAAAAAAAAATCTTGTTAGCAGTTATGTTCCCTTGTCATATCACCCAACACCGATTTTGAAAAATTCTATTTTCGATAGAAAAACCAGGAAAACCCTCATCATTGAGAAAATGGTCTGTTCCAAAACAGCTCTAATTTTTAGTCGAACTTGGACGTTCTGCTTTTAATATATTTAAAAGTTATAAAATACCGTTCTTTGTTAAACTACTTCTTTAATACATCCAGAATCATTTCTAATTTGATAAAATGCAAATTTTCAAGATTATGTATTTTTAATTGGCATAGACGTGATTTGAAGAAGTGTCGAAAAAAAGGATACCCGAAAAATTGCATTTTTTCATTTTTAGGAATTGCGTTAAAATTCAGTGGAAATTTATCTTGAAAAAATTAACTTGTCTATATAATAAGCAGTGAGGTGAAGAATATATTTGCGAAGTTAAATGAAAAATATTCGAAAATTGTCGCACGTTTTTTTGCAAATTATTTTTTTTAGGAGGTGTGTAGAATTTTAAGAACATGTTTCCACTCGTCGAGATAAAAGTCCAACTGAAAGAATTAGTTTTGAAAAACCAGTGGCGCCATTCATTTTTTGAAGGATTTATACAGTATTTCCAATCAAAAAATTACTAATATGTAGATTAATTTATTTTTAATGCTGTTGTGAATGTTGCTAATTACTTTACGATACAGTCATTATGGTGGCAAATTGTTGATTCAGTGTTATCATGAATTTGATGTTGAACTAAATAAATGAATGAATGAAATATGCTTTAAAAGACACCAAAAATCATTTTGAGATATAGAAAATCCTGACTAATCAGCCAAAAATATAAATGTTCAAACTATACTTGCCTTAAGACAGGAAGCTTGTGCTATGAACTCATAGTTAGTCTCGATTGTTATTGCCTTGCCGGAAGGTTTTCCTGGAGGTGTCCCTACATAGTTTTTTCTATCTCCGAAGCTTTTTCTCTTAGAAAAATCTTCTCTAGGGATAATCACCGAAGGAATTTCTCTTGGAGGCATCTAGGAAGAATCTCCAGAAAATGCCGAAGGTATTCTTCTTGGGTGAATTCCCGAAGGAATTTTCCTTTAAATATCTCCAAAGAAACTGAACTTAGAGGCATATCCGAAGACATTATTACTCGAAATCTTAGAAAATATCTCCCAAAGAACTCCTCCTGCAAGAATTTCCGAAGAAATTTCTCTTGGACAAGTCTTCGAACAAAAAATGTCCGACGGCATTCCTCTTATGAAGCAATGTTTTTAGAGGAATCTTCCATAGTGTTATGGCAGGTACCGATACTCCGTATTCGGTAAACTGCCAGTACTCACTGGGTACTAAGAACATCAAATGAGTTCAGAACATGAGTGATAGAATGAGAAACTAAAAAGAAATAAAAGGATTTTATTTTGTTTATTACGGACGCGAACGGTCTTATTATCACAGTTATTATGCTGTTTCAAAAAAAAAAGGCTTGGAAGAAGCTTACAAATAGGAATTTCCGAGTGAATTCCATTAGAAAGAACCTTCGAAGTATTTCTTCTTGGAAAAAGGAACTTTTTCTATGGGATTCATTTAATAGATTCCTTCCAGGAATTCCAGAAAGAATTTCTTTTGGAGAAACGTCCCAAGGAAGTCCAGTGATTTTTCATTAGGGCCTAACTGACATTATCGATTTCTCCTCATCGATACTCTCTTTGTCTTATTACAGAATGCGTATTGAGATTTCGATAGATGTTTTGGTTGAAATGCGTACTGGATGACTAAATCTTGCTATAGGAACAAAGAGCATAATGATTTAGTTTGTTTTGATCAAGTTATTACCAAAAGAGAGTGTCGACGAAGAGAAACCGATCAAATCACTTAGGCTTTAATGAAAAATCATTGTCGAAATAATTTCTCTTGGAGGAATCTTCAAAAAAATATAATTTTGGAAGGTGCATCATCCGTGGAAGTCGTGCCTACTACGGGCTACGAAAGAAACTGCGGTCAAAATAGATTCACTCCCGTACCAAATGTATTGTGGATTTACCGGCTACTTGTATTCCACCGGTCGCTTTAGTATGGCCTCAAAAGTAGCCGTTTTGTAAAAAGAATAACTTAAAAATTATTTTAAACATTTTTATTGTATGCGCTGTTTCTCCTTGCCACTAGCTACTCAGCGACATTCATTTTTTGACAATCAAGTTGATTTTTATATGAAAACGGCTACTTTGTAACGGCTACCCAAGTAACCGGTAGAATACAAATAGCCGGTAAATCCACAATACCATGTATACGAACCGGTTGTCCTCTACAGACACGAGACATAGACCATGTTTGAGGATGAACTGCAAGCACTTGGAGTTTTCGAAAGACGCGTGCTAAGGACGATCTTAGGCGGTGTGTTGGAGAACGGTGTGTGACGGAGAAGGATGAATCACGAACTCGCTGCACTCTACGGCGAACCCAGCACCCAGAAGGTGGCCAAAGCCGGAAGGATACGATAGGCAGGGCATGTTGCAAGAATGCCGGACAACAATCCGGCAAAGTGGGTCTTCGCGATTGATCCGGTTGGCAACAGAAGGCGTGGGGTGCAGAGAGCACGATGGGCGAACCAGGTGGAGCGTGATCTGGCGAGCATTGGGCGTGGCCGAGGATGAAGAGCGGCAGCCACGAACCGAGCATTCTGGCGTACTATTGTTTATTATGTCTTATCTTAAATTGATGTTTTTTTTTTTTTTTGCTAGGTTTATAGCTGCACTCTAAATAGAGTCGAAACTTCTACACTAGACCTGAAGATAGAACAGAGTACGTAATCTTTCGGAAGCAGTTTGCCAGACGTACGCGGATACTGACATCCATTAAGACACTGTTGCAAACTGACTCAGAAAGTTACGGTAGAAGGTTGGAAAATTTTCAATTGGTCAGTCAGTCCTAAAATAGTCGTTTAACAGGATTTGTCTGTGTCGTGCTAGATATAGGGTTCGGATTTGTCTTTTTGTCTTTTTAAATTTTTGGAAAACTGTATTTCTTATTTTGTTCAATACGTGTCGTGTCATTTTCGTCAAAAATGTCAAGACTCATTGGCGTCAACAATGTGTCTTTTTATCGATCATGCGTTAGCTTCGAAATTTAACTATAAACCTCTGCTTCCCATCAAGAATGTTTCATATCACCTTTCAAGAATCTGACTTTTCCGCCCAAAACTCAGATCAAAAGCCGAATCCCCGGCAATGTCGGTCTGTCATACAACGTCTTCAAACTGTACAGTGATATGTAATATTTTTAAGGATGGCCAAGCGATACTCGCAGGTTGGAATTTTATGTTCTTTGACAAAGTTGTAAGACAAACCAAACGCTACAAGCCTACCAAATATCATATCCTGAAACTGAGACTAAGCCTCCGAAACGATCCATAGGTAAATGAGCCAAACTCTTGTTCAGCGATCCAAAACATTCTTGCTTTACTGTTTATTTATCCCTTATTGATTAAGTTTATAGAAACAAAATTTCGCAAAAATCGATTAGAAGTAATAGTTTTACAAAAGAAAAATGTTTGAAGTAATATTATTAAATATTATGAAATATTATGAGCAAATGGATGTAATTGAGGTAAATATAAACAGCAAAGATTGGTCAAAAATCGACCTTTCAACTTGAGACGAAGAGGAAAAAGCTAAAATCTACTAAGCCCTGGCGGTACCTTATGTTCATAAAGTATATTATTTTGAATTTAATACTTTGTCTGAAAGCAGCCGATCCATGCTGGATCGTTAGAGGCGTACTAAAGTGCTGTAAAGGTGATATATTCACTGAAGAATTATTATATTGTAAATATGTAATGATCTATTTGCACTTTAGTGTCGACAATCCCCATGATCAGGCCAGGGATGTCTTATCTTAAATTGATGTTAAGCAAATAAATGTATGTATATATGTATGCAATTTTGGAAGAATCTCCAAGGGAATTTATCTTTGAAAAAAAAACTCTACGAAAGAATACGTCTTGGAGGTACCTACCTCCGAAAAAAATCTCTTTGCATAATCTCTTGGAGGAAATTGTTCTTGCAAGAATCTCCGGAACAAAATCTTTTAGAAAAATGTTCGAAATTGATTTTAAAGAACTGTTTTTGTAGGAAAATCTTTGAAACAGTTTTTATTTGAAGAATCTCTAAAAGTCTGAAGGGACGGGCTTGGTGGTCTAGTGGCTACCGCTTCTGATTCGTATGCAGAAGGTCATGGGTTCAATCCCTGGCCCGTCCCTTTCATCCTACTTTGTATCTTTCTATCCACTTTCTCTCTCTCTCTTCTCTACATATACAACTCATGTATATTCATATGTTCATAGCAATCGCTAGAACCAGAAACGAATTGTAAAAAAGTCGTTTCCCTCCCTTCCAATTTCCACTCACAGCACAGTGTATAATAACGCCTAAAGTTATGTAACCAAAGCGTGCTGTGCCGCTTGACCTTATTCACCTCATTTACCACACAATCTATCACCTTACGAACACTATAAATAACCCCCTATCCATGGATCGCATCACCGACCCAACGGTGACTCCCAGATCTCCCATCCTTTCCGTCTGACAAATACCTCAATCCGTGCTGGTTGTGGGGATGCAGAGGTGATCTCGGTCTTTAGTAGCAACAACCAGCACACTCTAACATCCTTTCCCTTCCCAACTGACTATAAGGACGTGGCCGGCGCCGTTATTGATCCAAAATGTATGAGCTGCTAGAATTGCACTTTGAGAATAAGTGGAGAGTCCCAGCCCTTATTCATTTGGATCTCAGTGCAATTGGTACCAGCTCAGATCAATCACGGAGGAGCAACCATTGACATGTATAGTCAGATTTGATCGTGATCGTTGATCGAAGAATCTCTAAAAGTCTGAAGAATTTCTTTTGAAGGAGACTCCGGAGGAATTTCTTTTTGTATTTTTTGTGAATTTAAGGAAAATTTGTGAATAATTCCTCTTGGACGAAATCGCCGGAGAATTTCATCTTGGAGAAATGAGAAATCTCTGAGAAAATTTCTTCTGGGAAAATCACAGAAAGGAATCTTTTTTGAAGACAGAGTCTTCTATAGAAATGCTCTTGGAGGAATAACATAATCATATCATGGCAAATCGGTAGGTTTTTTTAATGATCGTCGAAACACTGGCTGGTGCCAAAGTATGCTTTCCCCCGATTTATACGTTTTTGTATCGCCGAAATCAGTTTAATTTTAGAAGCTTAATGAGAAATTCAATTTCGTAATTATGGAAATAAGTTTAAAATTACCTGGATTATTGCGACATTTGCACCCATTTAGACTCGGCCGAAATTCATTATCATCACAGTTGAATTTCGCACACGACTTCGCAGCGGCTGGCATGCACAAGTTTGGTTGAGTTCATGACAGGGGCGTCGGATGCACGTCAGGTAAACAAAATAAGTTTGATTAGTGTGAAATTTCGCTTGGAAATGATGATTAAGTGGATTCTCAAATTATCACAGTAGTCTAAACATTAATGAGAAACCCAATATTAGGATTCACTTTTCTCCCTCTCGCCAACGTACCAGTTACGCTTGGTAGAAATCAGTCTGAGCTTTCAATCCCAGACGTTGGCGTTGGTGGTATGTAGTGTCGAACATCCAGCTCACGGCTCTTTGAACCTGCTTGTTTGCCACTAGGGACAACGGTCAGCATTTCAAGTTTTGGTTTTGGAAGAGGCACGGGAAGAGGTTGGTGTAGGTAACGGTGCAGACGCCCTTGGGGATCCTGTTTCGGTCCTATTTATATCATAAACACAGAGCTCTTTCGTGATCCGTGAATAAAGCACTAAGTTGGCTATCAATGCGATGACGTTCGAGGAGCCATACAGGAAACCTGAGGCATCGGCCAACAGGAACAACTTCTTTTTAGCCGATCTGCTCAGTTGTGAGGAAAATCGAACCGCCTCTTTGCTGCTCCCAACCGTCATGCAGAACGGGGACAACATCAGCAGTCCACCACATATTTCTGCCACTAGCCGTTGGCATCCGTGCGACAGTCGTTTCACCGAAAAGAAAAGCAATAGGAAGTAAGCAGCTGCGCTTATGCTAACGTGCCGGTAGTGGCGCTTTTCTGATAAATGCGTTAAACGTGATAACAGTGTAAACAAGCAGAAAAGTTTGCGCTACGGAATCATAGACGGCGCTCGTGTTCCATGTGTTTTTCACATATACAGCGGCGCCGCCTGGTACCTATCCACTCGAAACATCATGCGCAACACGGGTGGAAAATGCCAGTCAGAAAAAAAGAAGTAAACAACTTGAAATTTGTATGGTGATGTAATCAATGGATCATTAAAGCCGACTTTTCCGCTACTCACCGCATCAAAACAAAAGCGCCACCGTATATGGACGGTAACACAGTGACAGCAGTCGAGTTACGTCAAACACACAAGGCTACGGTGGCGCTATCTGTTCATTTCATAGCGGCCGTTTTAGTTATTTTAGTGATCCATTCTCTGTTGCTGCAATGAATCCAGAAGAAACGCGTAGGGATAATGATTTTGTTTCTAATTTGCAACTTTTTGCCTCAAAGCAAAAATCGCTGCGATGCGGAACGAGTGCAAGCCAACGATTTGTCCATACAAGAAAAATGATTTTACTTTTAATGTGGTGGCGCCATCTCTGAGAAAAACAAGCTTTGATTTCTTACTATTCTTAGCGGTATTTCCTCCGCTTGTCTGGCCCATTCCTGTCTGCGTTTGTGATAATGCCAATGCGGTAAATGCAGTTTGCTCGCGGCAGATCGTCAATCTGTTCTCTGGTTTTCCGTGTCCGTGAAATTCAATGCAGCTTCGAATGCATTGGTTCGTCCGGCTCGCCCGTCGAAAATCTCCTGGTTGCTATGCATAGCATGGCTCACGAACGTTCACTTTACCTACAAGAGAAATATGTTATACTTGATATATTTTGCCGAATCTATGAACAAACTTACCAAAATCCTAGTCAAAATCAATAAAATAAAAGAAAAACTGCAGTCACTCGCGCAGAACTAAAAAATAAAAATGGCAGCTTGCTTGCGGCCGATCGCGATCACAACACAATCAATGCAGTGTTGCGAGATTTAATATTGCATCATGAACGAATGCGGTATGACATCAAAGTTGTGTAATTTGACACAACTTTGTCGTAACCACTTGGTTGCAGCTATTTCGGTGTAATAATTAACATTTTTCGATGCAAATATTACACAGGTTAAACGGAAAGGGAAAGTGTGACTTTGTTTTTATGTAATTTAAAGAACGATGTAATTTAACATCAAATTGATGTGATTTTGCATCTAAAAATCGTGATTACATCGGTTTTTATTACACCAGCATGAATTACATCGAGGGACATTACATTATTTTTTGCTGTGTAGCATTAGGGGTATCCAGATTATTACATAATCGGAATCTCCGTCCAAAAATTAGTCGAAATCCAAAATTTCATCATTTTAGCTGCCCGGGAACTATTTTTAAAATGCATTTAAAGTTTGTATGGGGAAATTTTTTTGTTCGGGGCGAACTGTCACTTTATCGATTGAACTGTTATTCTATCCACGGAAATTTAAACTGTTTTGTTTATTTAACCATCAAAACAATGGAATGGAGTAGACCATCAAAAATTCATGCACATATTTCATATGGCCAAATTTAGACTTTTCTGACACTCACCCACCCGTGCACTATTTAGTATGGGGAGAAATTTCTTTTGATCGCGCTGTAACACGATTATGTCCTGAACGATGTAGTGCAAAATGTAGGAATACATTATTTGGATTTGATGCAAAAAACTTGTCAGGTTATTTGTTTATGGTGATTTATTCAAATTAGCCTGATACCTTCATTATCATTCAGAAATTATAGAAATGTTTAAAATTAATGTTATTACACATAGATTTCAATTGTAAAACGGATTGTAAGTAACCCAATGTGCCCTTTGTTGGTCCTTCTCACTGTCATGACTCGTGAAAAGCGACTTATAGACCGCCGTAGCTTTGGGGTCTTTGGCCACGCTATAATCCTGTTTGGACTTTTTGAACGTTGGGTCGTCTCCAATTTTGTCACTGATGAGGGCCCTCTTGTTCGGAATAATTGGTTTCAGTGATGTACTTCCTGAAGGCTTTCCCGTCGTGACCGGTTTTGAAGGTCCAGCTTCTGCTGCATCTTTTTCGCTGGTACTTGCTGTAACTGTAGCCGTTGCAACGTGCGACTGCTCTCTGGATTTGGCTTTTTTGTCCGCCTTCGCCTTCTTTTCAGCCTTCAATCGGGCAACTCTGGCCTCCATGCGAGTTCGCATCAGATCGACGTCCTCTTCTGTTCCGTTCAGTACCACAACGTCTTCCTCAGAGAATGGAGTAAGGCACTGCAATGACAGAAGTTTCAAATTTCAGTTAGAAAAAGGGTTTAAAAATCATTTAAAATGTCTAAGTTTTCAATTTTTTTACTGCTAAATAGGGCGTTTGCTGGATTTGTCAACTGTCTGTTGTGTTTCGGCCAAAAATGTTAAATTTCGGAACCAGCCGAAACAGTGAAAAAACGTGGTTTAAACTAATTAAAATACGAACTAATTTTATTGCGTCTATACTTGGCTAGTGTTCACCACAAAAGAGACCGAGTGAGGCTCGGGCAACGCGCAGGTTGCTGTGATGGAAAAACGTGTTGCTATGGTAACGAATTCAAATTTGAATTTTTGCGCGGTGTGCTATGATCACACCTAACATCTCCCCCCTTTAGCTGAGATAGTACGGCTCGAATCTCGCTGGCAGCCGTGTTGTCCGTCTCGGTCTGTTATTGTTTACATTCGGTGGCGGAGCTGCAGCTTCTTCGGAACCGGACTCAGAAAAGTATTCCGAGTCGCCAGAATCTGGTTCGGGCGTAGCGGGAACTGCTGGATTACCCGGTCGCGGGCCTTGATGTGGATGACGAACCGGTGTCGGACAGGATAGTCCGAACTCATCCACGAAGACGGAGAGCGGTGTGGAATCAAGGGTACGGACTGGATCAGCCGCACGCTTTTTCAATTGGTTCGCGTGTGACCGGATCAAACGTTGTCTGTCCACCAGGAAAACATTGTAGTTGACTTTCCCGATGCGCTCGATGACGGTGGCTGCTTCCCATTGCCAGGCGTTTGCTTGATGAACCTGAGCATAGACTGAGTCACCAGGTTCGAAAATCCTCGCAATTGCACCATGCTTCTTGTTAAACGCTTCGTTTTGTTTTCCAGGTTTGCTTGACGATGGACTGTAGCATTCGGACTGCGGGAGTAGGAGTGACGAAATTGTCCGGATTGGCCTACCGAACATGATTTCTGCCGGGGATTTTCCGTCGAGGTCGCTGGTCGGAGTGGTACGGTACACTTGCAGAAACGTTTGCAGTGCACTGTCCAGTGATTCTCCCCCCGAACGGATTTTGCGAAGGCTCCGTTTGACCGTGTCGACGAATCGTTCCGCCAACCCGTTGGATTGCGGATGGTACGGTGCTGTCCGAAGGTGCTGTATTCCTAGGCTTTGGCAGAATGTCCGGAATTCGTGTCCGGCGAACTGGGGACCGTTGTCCGAAACGATGGTTTCCGGTATGCCAAAAGTAGCGAAGGATTCAGAGAGCAGGCGCATAGTGGTATTCGCTGTTGTCGTCCTGGTAGCGAAAACCTCCGGCCATTTAGAGAATGGATCCACCACGACCAAGAAATACACGCCATCGACAGGTCCGGCGTAGTCGATGTGTATTCTGGACCATGGTTTCGACGGTGCAGGCCAGGATTCGAGGGTTGTTTTGACCGGCGCTTTGCCAGCTACGCAGCAGGGATTGCAGTTGCGGACGAACTCCTCGATTTCGTCGTCGATGCCGGGCCAGTACACGAAACTGCGAGCGATTGCTTTCATGCGAACCACTCCTGGGTGGCCTCGGTGGAACTGCTTCAGGATTTTCATCCGGAATTGGTCAGGAACCACCACACGGTCGTGTAGCATCACGCAGCCATTGACGATGCTGAATGAGTCCCGCCGATTGTAGTACGGCAAGAGATCCGGATCGTTGACCGACTTCGAGTCGCGTGGCCAGCCTTTCTCGATGAAACTCGCCACCGATTTCAGAACCTTGTTCTCCTTCGTCGCATGTTGTAACGCTGTGAATGAGACTGGAAGTTTGTCTAGCGAGTCGTTAACGATACTCACCATGTCTTCTTCCAGGTTGATTGCTGCCACGACGTATTCCTCTTCCGGACGGGCGGTCCGATCGATGAGCCGGGATAGCATGTCGGCGCAACCGAAATCGTTGGTGGAAATGTGCTGGATGTCGAAATCGTAGTTCAGCATAATCAGCGCCCAACGTTGCAGTCGGTTGGCAGTGTGCAACGGTATGCCCTTCTTCGAGCCGAAAATTGCGAGTAGCGGCTTGTGGTCTGTCTGCAGGGTGAAGTGGCGTCCCAGCAGATATTTGTGGAACTTGGTCACCGCGTACACGAGAGCCAATGCTTCCTTCTCCGGTTGACCATAACCTTGCTCGGCTGGTGTGAGCGAGCGAGAAGCGTGCTGAACTGCCTTCATTCTGCCGTCCGGAAATTTGTGCAGTATCACCGCACCAATGCCGGTGTTGCAGGCGTCTGCTGCAACGATGATAGGCAGCGTCGGGTCGTAGTGTGTCAGCAGCAGCTCGGACTGCAGAACCGCTTTGAACTTTTCGAACGATTGCTGGCATCGGTCGTTCCACTGCCACTTGACATCTTTCTTCAGCAGCTGGTCCAGCGGGTGACGTAGCTCGTGGATGTTGCGCACAAACCTACCGTAGTAGTTGACGGCCCCGAGAAACGAGCGTAGTTCGGTCACGTTGGTTGGTGCTGGGATGTTGGCGATGGCTTGCAGCTTCTCTGGATCTGGGCGGATGCCATGACGATCCACGATGTGACCCAGATAACCGAGTTCAGTCTGGAAAAACTTGCACTTTTCCGCCTTGACGTGGAACCCGTACTGCGCCAGCCGAGTCAGCAGCTTGTTGAGGGACTTAGCGTGTTCCTCCCAGGTAGCACCAAAAACTATGGCGTCGTCGATGAAGGAGCGCACGCCTGGAATGTTGGCAATCATGCCGTCGACCAACCGCTGGAATGCCCCTGGTGCGGATTTCACCCCTGGAGCGAGGCGGTTGAATTGGAACAGCCCTTTGTGCGTGTTGATGGTTAGGAGCTTCTTCGAATCGTCGTCCACCTCGACTTGTAGGTAGGCGTCAGACAAGTCGATAATGCTGAACACGCGACTTCCGGCCAACTGGGCGAAAATCTCCTCCGGCGTCGGCAGAGGATAGTTGTTGGCTTCCAACGCATCGTTCAGTCCAGTCGAGTAGTCCGCACAGATGCGAACACGTCCATTGGGCTTACGGACGGCGACGATCGGAGCAGCCCACTCCGAAAAATCGACAGGAGAGATAATTCCCATCGACTCGAGACGGTTGAGCTCGGCGTCCACCAATGGAGTGGTGTTGAATGGAACCGGGCGCTTTGGACAAAAAACTGGTTTTGCGTTAGATTTAAGAAAAAGCTTTACCTTCGTCTTGGTGCAGTGCCCCAGCGAGTCGTCGAACACGTCCGGATGGTCGCTCCGGAGCTTCTGGACTTCATCGTCGAAAGCTGGCTTGGTCGTCGAAGCGATGCTGTTGCAGATCGAATCGAATGGCAACGACCACAAGTCGAACATATCGATCCAGTCGATGCCGAAAACGTTGAGGTTAGGGGAGGACGTGACAAAGCATTTGCCACGTTTCGTTGTTCCGTTAAGCGTGACGTCGCATTGAAACTCGCCAATGAGCCCCAGTGGCTCACCGGATGCGTTGACTGCATCGATCGACGCAGGTGTCGTTTCCGGTTTACCCAGCTGTTGCCAGGTCTGCTCGCAGATCACCGTGATGTCGCTTGCGGAGTCCAGTTGCAGCGACGTGGTGACGTCGTTGATGGTTGTCGTCACGAATCTTCGCTTCCTGGAACAGTTTGCGATGTGGTTCACCACGGAGACTCCTCGGGTTTGAGAACTGGAACCGCCGTAATGTTTTTGCTTCTTCTTTGCAGGCTTCTTCGCGGTCGGATGAGCTGGGCTGGAATCACCGCCGGGTGATTTCTTGATGCAGCCGCAGTAACCTTCCTTGTGACCGACACGATCACATGTCTTGCAGCGATGGTCGGAAAACGGGCAGTCACGGACGTAGTGGACCTGACCGCATTGCCAGCATGGTGTGGATGGAAGTGGCTTACCTTTCGGCTTCGGTGGACGTTGAGACTGGTGCTCCTTTTTCTCCGAGACCGCGTGGACGGCTTGCTTCGAACCTGATGGTTTTTCGATGAGCGTCGTGTCCGCCTTTAGATTGACCAGTCGTTGGAACTCGTCGATGAGCGTCTGGAGAGTCACTGGTGCATCAGCCGTCTCGCCCTCCATGCGGGAAAGAAGTCGTGCTCGGATATCGGCGTATCGTGGTGCCTTGAGACCACACACGAAAACCAAGCACTTGAAGTGATCGATGTTCACTTTCTCGAACTCGAACTCCTCGCAAGCACGGTTTACCTTCCCACCGTAGCTGATGATGTCGTCGGCCTCGTTTTTCACCAGCTGCAGACACTGGAAGCGCTTGTTAAAAACGGATGTCGGTGTGCCGAAAATTTTCTTCAGCGTGGAAACCGTTTCGTCGAAATCGATGTCTTTCGGAAGCCTGGGCAGGATGTAGTTCACGTAGCGGCTGTGTGAAGCATGATCCAGCTTCCGCAGGAGAAGACGTACCTTGGCCGCGTCGTCGAGATTCCGGGCGTCGTTGTCGAAAAGGTCCGAATAACGTGCAAACCACTTTTCGAAGGTGATGCCGTTTTCGGGGTCGTACACAAACTCGTTTATGTTCGTGGAGAGGGACTCTAGCACTTTCTCCTGGCTGATCGGCGTCGGCGTGGCCAATCGTTGGAGCAGTTGAGCCATTTGCAGAATCGCTTGCTGCATTTCCTCCCCGTGTGCGGAAAACGAATTTGTCGCCATTTTCGCTGCTGTGCTGTCGTGGAACTCGTTGCGTTTTACCTCGTCGCCAAAAATGTTGTGTTTCGGCCAAAAATGTTAAATTTCGGAACCAGCCGAAACAGTGAAAAAACGTGGTTTAAACTAATTAAAATACGAACTAATTTTATTGCGTCTATACTTGGCTAGTGTTCACCACAAAAGAGACCGAGTGAGGCTCGGGCAACGCGCAGGTTGCTGTGATGGAAAAACGTGTTGCTATGGTAACGAATTCAAATTTGAATTTTTGCGCGGTGTGCTATGATCACACCTAACACTGTCCAGAAACCTATGGTCCACTGCACGAATTTATGCTGGCCTGCTTACTCTCACGCGAAATTTGACGTTTGAGCGGTGCCGACACCGCTCAAACGTCAAATTTCGCGTGAGAGTAAGCAGGCCAGAATAAATTCGTGCAGTGGACCATTTGATTTTTGTTAAAAAGATTCGTAAACGTGTACAGGGGTTGGCGAGGGGTTTACAACTCTCAACACTGAATTCAATACTTTATGTGGATAATCTCAAAATTACGGAAATGCAACACTTTTGTTGAAGACATTGGATTTCGATCTCAACATCTTTGTAAATAGTTAAAAAAAAATGAAATTTATTTTTTCGATTAGAAATGTCCATCAATTTGAAATACCATGACATCACCTAAATCTCAATCGGTTCTTTTTTCGGTTCCTTCCTAATTCTGTTCACCCCATTTGTTTTGCATGGTGGGTGGAACGAATAATTAGGAACCGAAAAAAAAAGTGATTGTTACAAGGTGATGTCACGAAACATCTGTTGCTCAAGGGACGTAACGAATAGATACGTTTACTTGCGTTTATACTTACAACAGAACAATTTTTGTCCTTGATTTCCTTCAGCGCCCGTTCGGAGAAAACACAGCCACACTTCCAGAGGGCAGCGAATCGGAACTGGCCACTCATTTCCAGCCCGATCAGGGCGCAGATAAACTGTGCGCTCTTGTCATCCTGAGCTTCCTCGTACGCCGGATTGGCCGTCAGATTCAGATCCTTGATGTCCTTGAGGGATTTGATGTGCGCACACGAATCGGGCATTTTGCTCTCCAGCAGGTGCTCGATGACGTTCTGCTTGGAGTACAGCCGACCCAGGCCGCACATTACGATTGGCTGCTGTAGCCGTTCCTGGGTCAGATTGCAATGTTTCCACCGGAACTGCCTCTCGGCATCTTTGTCTTTCTGTAAGTGAAAGTGGCATGGAATGAGAAAGGTGAGACGCAAAACAAGCTTTTGACCAATTATTTACCTGTTCTGGTTTTTTCTTCAAGCGAACTAACTCGTCCCGCCGGGGAATGGTTCCGCCATCACATCCCATGGTATTTGGTGGAAAACTTACGTTTTAGCAGTAGAAAAATCACGATATTAATGCAAATTTTTCGCAAGATGCAACTTTTCACTGCTTTCGACTGGACATCCAAACAAAACAAATCGATAAGAAGAAAGACAAGAAAGAACGTCAAAATGAGCACCTACCCTTCAGAAACGGAAATTTTTAAAACAACAGGGTGACCCCGAATAGACTCGTATTGGAGTGATCCTATAGGGCAGTGCATGAAATTATCTCCTTCTCTTTCACTCTTACAGAAATTTTGAAAACAACAAGGCCACGAAACGTCAAAATCCCATACAAAATCAAAACAGTGCAGTGCCCTATAATCCCAGGGAGGGTGCAGGCACGTCAAACTCGAACAAACTACGCCTACCTAACATGCATCGAGCGGGCCTTCCCAAACAACACAATGCGATTTCGCGGGCCACCCCCATCGACAAAACAAACCGATTTCTAAGCAGGATTCGACTAGGCTTCTGGTCGCGTTGCCAGTCACACTAACACACTCGCAAAAGATGAGCAGTAGGCCTACCTTGCCGCATGCGGGTCCCCTGTATAATCCTATTGAGCCATTTTACGAGTGACAACAATGTTGATGATGATATTGGTTTTCACGGGTTATTGGACGCTACCTTCTGTCAAAATCCATTTATAAAATCGGTTCGTAAAATGGACTATTACCACCGACGAACTGACGTGACTCTCAATCTCAAGACATGACCGAAAACTTAAAACGGTCAATTTAAAAGCCAGTGATCGCAAATGTCAAACTGAAAGTGACGTCTGAAAAAAATGAAGACGCTTCTGCAGGCGTCGTCTTGGTGGGAAGGAGATTGTAAATACATACATACATTTATTGCAATTAATATAATATACATTTCGTTTTTTTTTTTTACATTCATAACTGAGATTTGGGGTTCCCTTTCAACAGTTGATTATTCAAAACACATGCTGTTTTATTTAATCGTCTAACTTAAAGTTTAACACGGAAGGAAAAATTTTCTATACAAAAAAACCTTCAAATTTGCATTACTAAACTAGGAAAACAAAAGAACAAAAAAAAAAACAAATACAAAAACACTTAACAATAATATCACAGCAGACTATGCAGCCAGCTCTTGAAGAAGTGGGTTTATAGACGTCGCGCAACTCAGGTTGAATTTCGGCAGTAATCTCTCGAACCATTCATCCAGCGGTTCTATCCTAGCCATCCTATGCACATCTTCGGTAGGGTGAAATGGTGAAAGATTCATCATCATTTTTAATAATTTGTTTTGCTTGACTTGGATTTTCTTACGATGGCTTTTAGCGCAATTGTGCCAGGCTGGAAACCCGTATGCAATCGTGGGTCGAAACACAGTTTTGTATAGCAGGAGTTTCATGTTTGCCTGTAAACGTGAGCGACGATTTACTAAGGGGTACAGCGATCTGGTGAGTTTGTCGCATTTTTTTATACAATTGCTAACATGTAGTCCAAAGTTAAGCTTCTTATCAAGAGTTAGTCCTAGGTATGTTGCACTTTCTGACCACGGTATGTTTTGGCCTCCGCAAGAGACATAACTTTGTGGAAGATACCTCGGGCTACGCCGACGAGTAAAGTAGATCGCCTGGGATTTCGCAGGATTCGTCTTAATCTTCCATTTTCGTTGATATTCAAGGATAGCATTTTGAGCCTGCTGCAGCTTTTCGACCACTTTCTCTGGTTCACGATGCGATGTTAAGAATCCAGTATCGTCGGCAAAAAGGAAGTATTCAACACCATCAACTTTAACCATATCTGCAGAAAAAACGTTGTACAGTGTGGGACTGAGAACGGATCCTTGGGGAACACCAAATGGTACAGATTTGCGGTCTGATAGACATCCATTTACCGAGACCTGGAAACTTCTGTCTTTCAGGAAATTGCGGATGATTTTCAAAAGGCGAATGGAGAAATTCGCACGGAGCATCTTATGTATGATTGCGTCATGCCACACCGAATCATACGCTTTCTCCACGTCAAGAAGGATCAGCCCTGAAGAGTTTCGTTGTTCGAAATTTCGTCTCACCTCCTTTACCAGACGAACGAGTTGGTGGTTTGTAGAATGGGACTTCTGGAAGCCAAACTGCTCACGCGGGATGATGCGAGTTGTTTCCAGGTGCTTCTCGATACGAAACAAGATCAGCCGTTCGAAAATTTTACTGATTGTAGGAAGTAAACTAATGGGTCTGTAGTTCGATGGTAACGTTTCGTCCTTATTGGGCTTAGGAACAGGAACAACTATTGCATGTTTCCATTCGACTGGAAAATAGCAAAGTTTCATGCAGGCAGAAAAAACTTTCGATAGAAACACTCGGGCCTTTCGTGGGAGTTTTTTCAGTAGACAATTTCTGATTCGGTCAAAGCCAGGTGCTTTTTTTGTTTTTAGATTGCGAATGATCTTGTCGACTTCCCTAGGGCTAACAAGCCATTCGTTGTCGGGAGGAGGTTCCGTATTGTCGACTTCCTGAATTGAACGTTCTACGGCGGCCACGGTATCCGGATCGTCGTCCATTTGGTTGTTGTGTGACTTTTCAAAAGTTGTAGCCAGCAGATTAGCCTTCTCGGCTGGAGAGGCGTGGAAAGTTTCATCATTACGAAGAGGGGGACTGTATTTACACGTGTTACGTAGGGCTTTCGATATTCGCCAGATTTTGTTGTCACCGTGTTCAAGAGAAAGTAGTGTATCTTGAAATTTACTGAACCGGGCTTTGGCGCACTCATCCTTAATGCGGTTGTTCAACGATGACACTATTTCTTTAAGAAATGGATTTCTTGTCCTCATCCATTGTCGACGGCGCCTATTGCGCAATTGAATCAATTGAAGGGTTTCATCCGGAATGCGCGCAACTTCGTAAGCCTGCGGGACGATCTCCGGAACAGCAGCAGCCTCCGCTTCTAAAACGATCTCTTTGAAGTAGAAGAGAGCAGAATCTACTTCATCTGTATCTTTGATATCAGCGACGATTGGATCCGTAAGGTCGATTTTTCTATTTATTGTACTCTGGAACGTGACCCAATCTGCACGCCCGTAGCAGCGTATGGTGGGAGTACACCTTATAGGAGACTCGGTGAGGCAAACTTTAAAAGTCACTGGCAGATGATCTGACGATAGTTCATTGTGAGTGACTGGTTTAGTCATATCGAGTGAATTGTTCGACAACACAATGTCAAGGGTAGAAGGGCGGCCTCTTCCGGGTGGATGGTACGAAGGTGAGTCCGGATAGTGAACGGAAAAGCCCCAACGAGTAGCTTGTTCAACCAAGAGATTACCAGCTTTGTTGTTCGAGAAGCAGTTCCATTGTCGGTGCTTGGCGTTTAGGTCACCGACTACGATGAAAGGGTTTGTACGGGACGCGAGGGACCGAATGTCCCGACGAAATCTCGACCAATCTGAGCACCGTCTACCGCCCGGAAAGTACGCGGCTATAATGTGAAGGGGGCTCTCTGTAAGGCAAATGGCAATGCCTACCGTTTCGATGACATTAGTTTTTGTTTCCAACTCCTCGTACTTAATTCCCTTTCGAATTGCTATTAGGACACCTCCTCCTCGGTCGGGGTCGGCCATAGAGCTGCGGTCAGATCGAACGCAGCAGTAATTTGGGTGAAGGAGAGAAATGGAAGGTCGCAGCCATGTTTCAGTAACAACTGCTACGTCAATGTTGTTCCTTTGCAGGAAATCAAAAAATTCCACATGCTTATTGTGAATGGATCTACCATTCCAGTTGACGACGCGTAGATTTTGCAGATTATCCATTATAGATGTATTTGACGGCCAGCTCGTGCAGAGCTTGGAATTGCTCACGCTTATTGCGGCAGCTTTCGAGGCGGGTGAACAGATCCTCTGCTAGACACAAAAACTCGGAAACAGTGAATAGGCCAGGCGATGGTGACTCACTTGGAGGCGGACGTCGGCCTTGTAGAACCTGCGAGTAGGTGTTGACACCGGCGGTGGCTTGATTGCTTGTTGGAATGATGCTACTTCTGGGAACTACATTGTTCGACACTCTTGTTGATCGAGAGAAGGGAGACGGTTTGGCTCTCGCGCGTTGACGGATGGACTCCATTTTTTTAATGTAATCCTTTCGACTTGGACATCCATGGAAGTTAGCAGTGTGGTTACCGCTACAGTTTGCACAGCGAATCCGCTCCCGAGTATCGTTTCCGTCCCTCAAAGCTGCTTTCTTGGGAAGACGACAATCCGCTGTTAGATGCTTCTCTCCGCATTTGACGCATAGCGGAGCAATGTTGCAATTTCGGTGACTATGGCCAAATTTTTGGCAACGATGACACTGTACTACATCCACAGCTCGCCTGGAGAAAAATCGCCAGTACACAACAACATTGAAAAGAGTCTTTACACGTTGAAGCTCTGATAGCTTCACGGAATTTTTCTCGAAGTAGAGTAGGTATAACACGTCGTCTTCAGGACCGCCTTTTTTTTGGGAAAAAATTTTCAAGTCTAGCGGGCGAACACCGTTGGCTACTAGTTCATCCATCAGCTCCGGTAAGGGATAGAGCGACAGTCCCGAGATGATGATTCTGACAGGTTGTTTACTTGATGGAGTGTACGTAAAGTACTCGGTATTAGACTCTTTCAATGCTTGTATGGCAGCAGTGAAACAACTTTCTCCCTTCACCATGAGCTGTGTTCCAGATTTCACAGCCTTCATGTGATAACTTGTTTGCGGAATATTAGCTAGGTTGAGTAGTTCCCGGGTTTGCCTTGTGCCTTTGTTGATAATCGAAATTGGAGGTAATCTGCTTGCTTTTGTTTTCTTTGCTGCAGCGTTTGACTCAACATTCTCCGCGCTGTCGTCGTTTGCAGCCAAATCAGACAGGGACTCGAACATGTTCCGTGTTTCAATCGACGGCTGCACTGACTGATAAGAAGACATTCCATTCACCGCCGCTGGCGGCATATTATCGTTCGTCAACTTTCGCCTTTTGACCTGATCGACATCACACTCGGCCATCTTTGAGGTTACCGACAGTGAAGACTGCGACGGTTTGGTTTTATCATAATTACGACGGACAATTATGTTGGATCTGCCATCCACCACATCGTTAGGATGCTCACGATCCCTGCGATCCACTTTAATCACGAAGGAACGAAAAAAACGGACAAAAACCGGCGAAATCGAAGATAAATATCAACGATTATTAGCTGCGATGCTGACTGCTTGACAGCTGCTAGCAAAACTGGAGATTGTAAATATAAACACGTGAAAGCCGGTTATGAATATGAATAATACGTGGTAACTCAGAATGTTGCTTTTTATGGTTTACTCACACATTTGAGTATAAAAATTGAGAAATTTATGTTCAATGTCCCAGCCGTAGTGAAATGACACCAAATATTGGTGGCTGTTCTGTTGCTACCATCTGCATGCATACTATATATTTTTCACCTACCGTATCGAAAGAGCGTCGCGACGTCTCGATGATGCTACTGCTCCGGCTGCCGCTTAGAATATCGAGTGCTCGGCCGGCCACTAGGTTTTTTGAATTTTGGAAACTTTAATCTAATATCATTAAATTTAGCTTGTTCAAGCAATGAAAAAGATTGCTCCGGGAACATTTACTTCGGGTATTTTGGTGAATTGATTGTGTCCTGATATAAAATTAGCAGAATAGCAACAGAACGGCGAACGGGCGAAGGCAGCAATGACGAGGGCGACGCCGCGACGACGACGCCACGGAATGTAAACATGCACTCTACAATAAATCCAAGAAAAGATTCAAATAATGTGAGATTAATCGATGTTCAACGCGAACAAAAAGCTGCATTTTCAAAAGTGTTCAGTAATTTTTCCTTTTCTTTGTTAATTGTGAGGAATAAGGTAATTATTGTCATTAAAAGAGCATCGTTCGACATTTGGAAAAACTTGCCATTTCAACACAAGTATGCGTGGTATTTTTTAAGAGTGCTCGATGTTGTTTGGTCAAAATAGTTCTGAACCAAAATCAACAGATGGCGTTATTGTTTCAACGGTTTTTAATTTGAACTTTTGGACGCGCATTTCATGGTACTTTGCATTAGCCTACACGTCAGTTTGTCGGTGGTAATAGCACCGACAAACTGACGTGTAGGCTAGTGCAAAGTACCATGAAATGCGCGTCCAAAAGTTCAAATTAAAAACCGTTGAAACAATAACGCCATCTGTTGATTTTGGTTCAGAACTATTTTGACCAAACAACATCGAGCACTCTTAAAAAATACCACGCATACTTGTGTTGAAATGGCAAGTTTTTCCAAATGTCGAACGATGCTCTTTTAATGACAATAATTACCTTATTCCTCACAATTAACAAAGAAAAGGAAAAATTACTGAACACTTTTGAAAATGCAGCTTTTTGTTCGCGTTGAACATCGATTAATCTCACATTATTTGAATCTTTTCTTGGATTTATTGTAGAGTGCATGTTTACATTCCGTGGCGTCGTCGTCGCGGCGTCGCCCTCGTCATTGCTGCCTTCGCCCGTTCGCCGTTCTGTTGCTATTCTGCTAATTTTATATCAGGACACAATCAATTCATCAAAATACCCGAAGTAAATGTTCCCGGAGCAATCTTTTTCATTGCTTGAACAAGCTAAATTTAATGATATTAGATTAAAGTTTCCAAAATTCAAAAAACCTAGTGGCCGGCCGAGCACTCGATATTCTAAGCGGCAGCCGGAGCAGTAGCATCATCGAGACGTCGCGACGCTCTTTCGATACGGTAGGTGAAAAATATATAGTATGCATGCAGATGGTAGCAACAGAACAGCCACCAATATTTGGTGTCATTTCACTACGGCTGGGACATTGAACATAAATTTCTCAATTTTTATACTCAAATGTGTGAGTAAACCATAAAAAGCAACATTCTGAGTTACCACGTATTATTCATATTCATAACCGGCTTTCACGTGTTTATATTTACAATCTCCAGTTTTGCTAGCAGCTGTCAAGCAGTCAGCATCGCAGCTAATAATCGTTGATATTTATCTTCGATTTCGCCGGTTTTTGTCCGTTTTTTTCGTTCCTTCGTGATTAAAGTGGATCGCAGGGATCGTGAGCATCCCGAATAAAAAATACAGTAGAAAAACCGAACGTTGTATTGTAACAGTACTATTTAAAACCATATTTTTACAATAGACACCACTGTAAAAATAAAAATACAAAAACAATAAAATATAATGTAGAACCCAATACAGTATATTGTAAATAAGATTTTTACAATATACTATACGGGTGGTTAAGTATCGTAACAATATAAAAAAATATTTTTTTCCATATATATTTTTTTGCAAAACCATACATTATATTGTAAATGAATTGTTATAAATACTGATACGTGGGTTTGAATAAACCGTACATTGTATGGTACACATATGGTTTCAAACAATAAAATGTACCGTAAATATATTGTTTTCAATTGTAGTTTCACTACTAGTTATACATTTAATTAAATGGTTTTGGAACAGTTCTCTTTTGTTATGTAGTATTGGTTTACATTACATAAACCATATAATGTTATATTATCTTGTCATTTTCCTTCTGTTAATGGCATCTTAGGCTTACTAGCATTATGAGAATGCGCTTTGGGAATTCTCCAGAGCGTTTTGGATAACCCTTCATATTGGATCACCCACGTCTAAGTCTGAGTCGAGGTCTGAGTAGTCTTTGATTGCATTAACAGTTGAAGCTTAGGCTCCCATGCCCCACCAGCCAGATAACTGGGTTTCGCAAACTAAGCATTATTTGTGGCAACACTTTGAGCGGCATGATGGAACTATGCCGAGCGCGCTAAGTATTATTAGACCACTAATGTAGTTGCATGAAGTGGGTGACGAGGTACATAAGTATCATTACAGCGTGCTTAACCGTTTTTGCAATATTGAGGCTCCAGTTTGACCAAAGTTTGAAATACACGGGGAAATACATAACAACTTATGAGAAAACTGTCAAGTTCGAATCAAGTATAAGTTAGGTTAAAAAGCGAACCCACAGACGAACCTATATTAGAATTTCTTTCAGTATTCAGTCCAGTCCAGATGGCTCTACGATAAAGTACGTCAATCGTATTCCACTCATCGCACTCTACATACCTAGTCCACCATATCTCTTGGATCTGCAGTTCTTAAGAGATCTGGTTTACTACTTATTTAAACATTTTATTGACTTTAAATTTATGATGATGATTAACCTGGGCTTGTTAGGGGAATATCCGTAAGTAAAAAAAAATCGCGTTAAGTACTGTTCCTCTGATTCTTAGTGGAATTCAAAGGAACAGTACTTAACGCGATCTTCTTTTTACTTTTAAATTGATGTTTCAACTTATTCACTTTTTTTCTTTCCTTTCCTTTGCATCAAAAAAGTCACAAACATCAACAAAACAAAGCACGGAAAAAATCTAAAACTGAATAAATAATTAATAATGCACGAAAAAATAATGTTTCGGAAAAGTGAATGGTTCAAACGTAAGAAAAACAGTATAATATATTGTTACATAAAAATCGAATGTAAATGTATAGTAGCTACAATGTGCGAAGCTTTTAGTGAACCATTTCATTACAATATACATTATTGTAGCTGGTACACTGTATGGTGCATGAATGGTTTTCACCAAACACCCTATGGTTAGTTTTTATCCGGGATCCTAACGATGTGGTGGATGGCAGATCCAACATAATTGTCCGTCGTAATTATGATAAAACCAAACCGTCGCAGTCTTCACTGTCGGTAACCTCAAAGATGGCCGAGTGTGATGTCGATCAGGTCAAAAGGCGAAAGTTGACGAACGATAATATGCCGCCAGCGGCGGTGAATGGAATGTCTTCTTATCAGTCAGTGCAGCCGTCGATTGAAACACGGAACATGTTCGAGTCCCTGTCTGATTTGGCTGCAAACGACGACAGCGCGGAGAATGTTGAGTCAAACGCTGCAGCAAAGAAAACAAAAGCAAGCAGATTACCTCCAATTTCGATTATCAACAAAGGCACAAGGCAAACCCGGGAACTACTCAACCTAGCTAATATTCCGCAAACAAGTTATCACATGAAGGCTGTGAAATCTGGAACACAGCTCATGGTGAAGGGAGAAAGTTGTTTCACTGCTGCCATACAAGCATTGAAAGAGTCTAATACCGAGTACTTTACGTACACTCCATCAAGTAAACAACCTGTCAGAATCATCATCTCGGGACTGTCGCTCTATCCCTTACCGGAGCTGATGGATGAACTAGTAGCCAACGGTGTTCGCCCGCTAGACTTGAAAATTTTTTCCCAAAAAAAAGGCGGTCCTGAAGACGACGTGTTATACCTACTCTACTTCGAGAAAAATTCCGTGAAGCTATCAGAGCTTCAACGTGTAAAGACTCTTTTCAATGTTGTTGTGTACTGGCGATTTTTCTCCAGGCGAGCTGTGGATGTAGTACAGTGTCATCGTTGCCAAAAATTTGGCCATAGTCACCGAAATTGCAACATTGCTCCGCTATGCGTCAAATGCGGAGAGAAGCATCTAACAGCGGATTGTCGTCTTCCCAAGAAAGCAGCTTTGAGGGACGGAAACGATACTCGGGAGCGGATTCGCTGTGCAAACTGTAGCGGTAACCACACTGCTAACTTCCATGGATGTCCAAGTCGAAAGGATTACATTAAAAAAATGGAGTCCATCCGTCAACGCGCGAGAGCCAAACCGTCTCCCTTCTCTCGATCAACAAGAGTGTCGAACAATGTAGTTCCCAGAAGTAGCATCATTCCAACAAGCAATCAAGCCACCGCCGGTGTCAACACCTACTCGCAGGTTCTACAAGGCCGACGTCCGCCTCCAAGTGAGTCACCATCGCCTGGCCTATTCACTGTTTCCGAGTTTTTGTGTCTAGCAGAGGATCTGTTCACCCGCCTCGAAAGCTGCCGCAATAAGCGTGAGCAATTCCAAGCTCTGCACGAGCTGGCCGTCAAATACATCTATAATGGATAATCTGCAAAATCTACGCGTCGTCAACTGGAATGGTAGATCCATTCACAATAAGCATGTGGAATTTTTTGATTTCCTGCAAAGGAACAACATTGACGTAGCAGTTGTTACTGAAACATGGCTGCGACCTTCCATTTCTCTCCTTCACCCAAATTACTGCTGCGTTCGATCTTACCGCAGCTCTATGGCCGACCCCGACCGAGGAGGAGGTGTCCTAATAGCAATTCGAAAGGGAATTAAGTACGAGGAGTTGGAAACAAAAACTAATGTCATCGAAACGGTAGGCATTGCCATTTGCCTTACAGAGAGCCCCCTTCACATTATAGCCGCGTACTTTCCGGGCGGTAGACGGTGCTCAGATTGGTCGAGATTTCGTCGGGACATTCGGTCCCTCGCGTCCCGTACAAACCCTTTCATCGTAGTCGGTGACCTAAACGCCAAGCACCGACAATGGAACTGCTTCTCGAACAACAAAGCTGGTAATCTCTTGGTTGAACAAGCTACTCGTTGGGGCTTTTCCGTTCACTATCCGGACTCACCTTCGTACCATCCACCCGGAAGAGGCCGCCCTTCTACCCTTGACATTGTGTTGTCGAACAATTCACTCGATATGACTAAACCAGTCACTCACAATGAACTATCGTCAGATCATCTGCCAGTGACTTTTAAAGTTTGCCTCACCGAGTCTCCTATAAGGTGTACTCCCACCATACGCTGCTACGGGCGTGCAGATTGGGTCACGTTCCAGAGTACAATAAATAGAAAAATCGACCTTACGGATCCAATCGTCGCTGATATCAAAGATACAGATGAAGTAGATTCTGCTCTCTTCTACTTCAAAGAGATCGTTTTAGAAGCGGAGGCTGCTGCTGTTCCGGAGATCGTCCCGCAGGCTTACGAAGTTGCGCGCATTCCGGATGAAACCCTTCAATTGATTCAATTGCGCAATAGGCGCCGTCGACAATGGATGAGGACAAGAAATCCATTTCTTAAAGAAATAGTGTCATCGTTGAACAACCGCATTAAGGATGAGTGCGCCAAAGCCCGGTTCAGTAAATTTCAAGATACACTACTTTCTCTTGAACACGGTGACAACAAAATCTGGCGAATATCGAAAGCCCTACGTAACACGTGTAAATACAGTCCCCCTCTTCGTAATGATGAAACTTTCCACGCCTCTCCAGCCGAGAAGGCTAATCTGCTGGCTACAACTTTTGAAAAGTCACACAACAACCAAATGGACGACGATCCGGATACCGTGGCCGCCGTAGAACGTTCAATTCAGGAAGTCGACAATACGGAACCTCCTCCCGACAACGAATGGCTTGTTAGCCCTAGGGAAGTCGACAAGATCATTCGCAATCTAAAAACAAAAAAAGCACCTGGCTTTGACCGAATCAGAAATTGTCTACTGAAAAAACTCCCACGAAAGGCCCGAGTGTTTCTATCGAAAGTTTTTTCTGCCTGCATGAAACTTTGCTATTTTCCAGTCGAATGGAAACATGCAATAGTTGTTCCTGTTCCTAAGCCCAATAAGGACGAAACGTTACCATCGAACTACAGACCCATTAGTTTACTTCCTACAATCAGTAAAATTTTCGAACGGCTGATCTTGTTTCGTATCGAGAAGCACCTGGAAACAACTCGCATCATCCCGCGTGAGCAGTTTGGCTTCCAGAAGTCCCATTCTACAAACCACCAACTCGTTCGTCTGGTAAAGGAGGTGAGACGAAATTTCGAACAACGAAACTCTTCAGGGCTGATCCTTCTTGACGTGGAGAAAGCGTATGATTCGGTGTGGCATGACGCAATCATACATAAGATGCTCCGTGCGAATTTCTCCATTCGCCTTTTGAAAATCATCCGCAATTTCCTGAAAGACAGAAGTTTCCAGGTCTCGGTAAATGGATGTCTATCAGACCGCAAATCTGTACCATTTGGTGTTCCCCAAGGATCCGTTCTCAGTCCCACACTGTACAACGTTTTTTCTGCAGATATGGTTAAAGTTGATGGTGTTGAATACTTCCTTTTTGCCGACGATACTGGATTCTTAACATCGCATCGTGAACCAGAGAAAGTGGTCGAAAAGCTGCAGCAGGCTCAAAATGCTATCCTTGAATATCAACGAAAATGGAAGATTAAGACGAATCCTGCGAAATCCCAGGCGATCTACTTTACTCGTCGGCGTAGCCCGAGGTATCTTCCACAAAGTTATGTCTCTTGCGGAGGCCAAAACATACCGTGGTCAGAAAGTGCAACATACCTAGGACTAACTCTTGATAAGAAGCTTAACTTTGGACTACATGTTAGCAATTGTATAAAAAAATGCGACAAACTCACCAGATCGCTGTACCCCTTAGTAAATCGTCGCTCACGTTTACAGGCAAACATGAAACTCCTGCTATACAAAACTGTGTTTCGACCCACGATTGCATACGGGTTTCCAGCCTGGCACAATTGCGCTAAAAGCCATCGTAAGAAAATCCAAGTCAAGCAAAACAAATTATTAAAAATGATGATGAATCTTTCACCATTTCACCCTACCGAAGATGTGCATAGGATGGCTAGGATAGAACCGCTGGATGAATGGTTCGAGAGATTACTGCCGAAATTCAACCTGAGTTGCGCGACGTCTATAAACCCACTTCTTCAAGAGCTGGCTGCATAGTCTGCTGTGATATTATTGTTAAGTGTTTTTGTATTTGTTTTTTTTTTTTTGTTCTTTTGTTTTCCTAGTTTAGTAATGCAAATTTGAAGGTTTTTTTGTATAGAAAATTTTTCCTTCCGTGTTAAACTTTAAGTTAGACGATTAAATAAAACAGCATGTGTTTTGAATAATCAACTGTTGAAAGGGAACCCCAAATCTCAGTTATGAATGTAAAAAAAAAAAAAACGAAATGTATATTATATTAATTGCAATAAATGTATGTATGTATTTACAATCTCCTTCCCACCAAGACGACGCCTGCAGAAGCGTCTTCATTTTTTTCAGACGTCACTTTCAGTTTGACATTTGCGATCACTGGCTTTTAAATTGACCGTTTTAAGTTTTCGGTCATGTCTTGAGATTGAGAGTCACGTCAGTTCGTCGGTGCTATTACCCTTTTTAGCTATGCCTTAAGAAGACCAATCTACCCAACGAACCGTCGATCCAGTTAAATACCTAATATATAATATTAAATTAAATTATACATAAAAAAAATTGTTTAAAAAAAAACCTTAGGTAGTCTTGAATTGGCTTAGCGGTGTTGAGATAATCCCATATTCTGAATCAGCATGTCAAACTGAGCCGAAATCCAAATTTTCATGAATTTTTATGCCCGGGAACCTATTTAAAAATCAATTTGAAGTTTGTATGGGAGCGATTTGTCGAATCACCCCTCGTCGCATTTTGTACTGGGCGGAGCTGCCAAACAGTTGCTCAGCTGTCAAAAGGTGATTTCAAAAAATCTCTTTGAAATTGATTTTTGGTATCAAAATAAAGTTCTAAAAATCTGAAAAAAATCATATTGGTTCAGAAAGAGGTGCTCTTTCGTATAAAAACAAAAAATTGGGTTTTTAAATTAAGAAAAATGTATTGCAAAAAATCAAGAAAGAGCATGATCAACACCGCTAAAGAAGCCCATCAATTGGGGATTTAAAATGTATGGATTTTTTTAATTCTATACGAAAGAGCACCTTTTTCTGAGCCACTATGATTTTTTTCAGATTTTTAGAACTTTATTTTGGTACTCAAAATCAATTTCAAAGAGATTTTTTGAAATCACCTTTTGACAGCTGGGTAACTGTTTGACAGCTCCACCCAGTACAAAATGCGACGAGGGGTGATTCGACAAATCGCTCCCATACAAACTTCAAATTGATTTTTAAATAGGTTCCGGGGCACCAAAATTCATGAAAATTTGGATTTCGGCTCAGTTTTGCATGCAGATTTAGAATATGGAATTATCTCAACACCGCTAAAGAAGCCAATTTCCGTGTGCATTAAATGCAGAATTTTCCATCGGTTTTTACTGTGCCTCTCAAAATTTACGAAAGAGATCAAAACAAAAATTGCGTTCAGTGATGGATGGATCAAAATTTCACAACCAAAATATCGACGTGTGATTAGCGTGCGATTTAGTGACCTAAAACATGAATCCCGTGGAAAGTTTCGTGTTTCCGGATATTCCCAAAACCATTCGGTAACAATCGAGCATTCGATTATTGAAACAAAGCTCCTGTTAGTGATTAAAAAATAAACTGCAATTTTATTTCAGCGATGCTCTCTTCAAACATGACAAGCAGATGATCATAGTGGGTGTGATAGGCAAATCGTCCTCATCTAGCTGCAACAAATTGGTCGGATTCAATTTGCTGACCACTCACCCAGCTCTGACCGATTCAAAGTGCTGTGAGGTAGGCACACCAACAGAGTGATTGAACGGATTCATCCGGAATCTAATAATTATTTTCCTATGACTAGGGTCGCATAAAGTTCTATTTCGAGGAAGATGGCACCGTGTTATACCTGCACTTCGAGACCACATTCGACCAGCAAGTCATGGCCGAAGAACTGGCGAAAGCGGTGGAAACTGGCGATCGAGACAATTTCGTTAATTTCAACAGCTACGTGCGCAGCCGGTTCGCTCGGATGCTGCTGTTTGCCATCCAGGTTTGCCACATGATCGTGCTGGTGGAACCGACGTCGGTCTTTGACACGAGCTATTTGTCGATCTTCAAGTCGCTGAAGATCATCCGGGAGAAATACGTGCTGAAGTTTCTGCCGAAGCTACTGAAAGCTTCCAATGTGGGTAATTACATGGGAAAGGAAGCCCGATTGTGCAGTCCACGCTTTATATTCCTGTTTGAGGGCACCAGCGACATCCGACCGGAGGACGTAGAAAAATTAGAAGCTTTGGAATGTGCCGTAGAAGAGGACATCTACAAAATGCTGAGGACTGAATTCATCATAACGAACAACAGCGCTATGTCGCTGTTCTCTATTCCAAGAAGCAAAAAATTCGTATTCTTTAGCAGCGATTCGAAGGCAAAATCCGACCCATTACTGGACTCGATCGATATGCTAATGGAGTACTTGGATAAACCATCTGCTGGGCAGCCGGGCGACAAAGACGACGAGAAGTTCATGAATCGCTTACGACCTTACGAAGGCTACGGAATGTCCGCCTGGAGCATTGGAAGGGCGAGTGCTGCCATAGGCAAACCCGAGCGCGAAAGGAGTATCTTGGCGCTGATTAGAAAGCACGTGGCCGAAGCGTTTGAGCATGGCTTTGATGACAGCGTTTCGAAGTATAGGGGTAGGAGCCATTTTGCGGTAAGCATCTATTTGCTCGTAAGAGACTATTTTGATCTTGTTTAGGGCTAGAACTAGATGTAGTAAGATGTATAGACGAACCCATAGCGTAGATAGTCTCCCATACCAATTTCAGCTAATGCACTTTCTTATTGCTTTGTTCCCTAAAACACCTATTCTAATTAATCATTACAGGTCCCAGGTGTCAAATCTTGGTTCGAAGGATTCAAGTTCTTGCATAAAATCTTCATTGAAAACCCCGATAATCCAAACTACGAACCGGGAGATGTGGATTACGTAAGTTTTCCTGTTCTGTTCTGTTTCTGAAACATTGTTCAGTCTCGATAACTTTTTCAGAAAGCATATTTGGAGAACTTCCACAAAGTGATCGACATTGACGAACGCTTTTTTGGGGACGTTTGCGAGCACGGCATGGAGCTGGCCATGGTCAACTACAAAGAAATGCTTCCCCACCACTACAGCGGTGCGTTCCACGAGAAAAAGTACCACCAGGCCCGTGAAGTCTTCCTGCGGTATGCCCGAGGACCGGAAGTCGAACGACATGAGGCCAAACTCAAAGATTACTGCGATTCGATCTGGTTGAACGGGAAGCAGCAGTGCGAGTACCCTAGTCTGAGGGGAAATCCTTGTGCTCTGGGGAAGCACAAGGCCAATGATCCGATGGATCACTCCAGTGGAGTGGTGTTCGTGTCCGCTTGTAATTGTGGACGAACTCAAGGCCACCGCGAAGATCCATATACAATTAGGCAGGCAAATTATGACTTCTACCAACTGATAGCGAAAAGCTGTAGCAACTGTACCCTGCTGGAAAGAATCAAATTTCCGGTGTTCGAACCGTCAGGCAGCGACTTCCGGGCAGCAGAATTCATCAACAAGAATTTATCAAACCTGATGTCTCTTGAAAATTCAAACAGAACTCCTGATACTAGCGCTAATCCACCAATGACTAACGACCATTCGCCACATCTATCCGGCAGTCAGAAAAGCCAGGACAGTGCCTCGAATCTCACATTCAGTATCGACGACAAGGAGGAAAATGATGGCCAGACTAAAAACTACGCAAGCCAAGGTGATGAAGAAGAAGCCTTGGAAGAAGAACCAATGAATGAAATTGTCATCAAAGTTGGAGAGCATACCGATCAACCAGACAAAGATAAAGCCATTCTTAGGCAACCTTCCACAACGGAATATCTGCCCGGAATGTTGCACGCCACTAGTCCTTCTGGACTGCTTCCGCAGTTTCCTTCGTGGTCATTGGTTTGTCTAGGACCTAGCTCTATCTACACGCACAACAGTGGACTTCCGGAACATATTCAAAGCGGATTCCTTTCCGGATCAAATTTCCTGCTACCGTGGGATGTCAGCGTGCGACTCGAGCATGCCCAATCCTGGGCTGCTTCCTATGAAAAAATCCGAAACCGCAAGAAGAACGCCGCTCAGTCAAAGTCCGGCGATTCCAGCAACAACTTCACGCTGAAGATTTTCATCGGAATAGAATACGAATGCCTCCGAGGGCATCGTTTCATCATGAGTGGGCCGGACACGGTCCTTCGGGGAGGTTCCGGAATCGTGCGGGACAGCGGAAGCAAAGTCGTTTTCAACGATATGCCAATTTATTTCCCGTGTCTGTGTCGCAGTTCAAATGTCGCCCAATTGATGCGGGTACACATTGTAACCCCCAAGGCTCCGGTCAATGTGATCCTGGAACCCAAGGTTAAAATCTTCCAGAATAGTGTGCAGAACAATGTTACTTTTACCACAGGCCAACCGGAACCGATCAAGCTGACGCAGAGTGCTTACTGGATCTTGCGGTTACCGTTCGTGTACGAAGGTGACAATGGACCATTGGTGCCACCCAGCGAGGTAAATGCTAACAATGCTAGTATGCACGGTGTGCTGATGGCCGGAATGTACGGAATCAAGGAAAGCGAGATTACTGAAGAATTGATTTGAAAGTCACTAATTTTTCTTGAATTTGTCACATTGATCGAGTAAATAAAGTACTAAACAAAAGTCAGCTAGCAGAGCGTAGTTTCGATCTACGGACCTCTGGGTTATGGGCCCAGCACGCTTCCACTGCGCCACTCTGCTGATGTGGCATCTAATAAAAAGTTTCGAAAGTAATTAGTTCTGGTTTACTGCGATGACAGAGGAAACAATACCGATCTTTCAAAAACCTTCGTAAAAACGGAATGTTATTGATATTGCTTTTATTTATTTGAGGATAGGATGTACAGCTCTGAGATGATACACACATAAAAAAAAATTCGCAGCCGGTAGGATTCGAACCTACGCTCCCAGAGGGAATCTGATTTCGAGTCAGACGCCTTAACCACTCGGCCACGACTGCTTATAGAGAGAGGGATGATACACATTGCTATAGATACAGTGTAAATTTATTAGAAAATTGATGTTCCAACTGATCAATATTCAATTTGCTTCTTTAACGGTGTTGGGATAATTCCATATTCTGAATCTGCATGCCAAACTGAGCCGAAATCCAAATTTTCATCTATTTTGGTGCCCGGGAACCTATTTAAATATTGTTCGTATACAGTTGAAAATCGGAATTTTTAACTCGCGAAAATCCATTTTTCTCCTAACCGTGCGTCGGACGTACGTCGGGCATACTGCGCTGGATAGAGGACCAGGCCCGCTGTCCAGCGCACTATGTCCGACGCTAGGTTTCCCGTACGGCTTTGGAGAAAAAGCGATATGTTTGCTGCTGTGTTCCTAATGTTGCAGTATCCCATATGATTTCAATGGGATACCGCAACATTAGGAACACAATGTTCTTTCAGATAAAAACGCAATTTTAAATTGGCAATATTTCGTTATTTTCCCGTAGATAAAGGATAGATTTTGTTATTTTCAATTCAATCCATGTAAAAAGTTTGCTTGGGGCGTTACAATTGTGGTTTAAATATGAACCCAGTGCTTCCTCCATGATCGGATCAATTACGAAGAGTTAAATTTTAGTATCCAACCTAAAAATAGGTACATTAAAATGTATGAAATTTTTGATTCACACACACTTCTCGGAAACAAGTAGAGATATCGCGATTGGGATTTTTTTTTATTACATATCATACAAATTGATACGAAGGTTCTCAGAATTTGATGATTTGTTTTTATACAGGGTACTTATAACACAAAATAAAATTCCCTGAGTTTTCCATGTTTTTTTTTTCAGGTGAAATTTTTTTTTTTTTTTTTTGAAGAGTGACCAGGTGGAGCTGCAGGACAGCTGATAGCAAAGCCTGGACCCTTTCCCAACTTTCCCCCTACTAGTACTAATACTCACGATGGACTAGACGATGTCGTCAACTTGAGCAAAGTGTGTAGTAATTAGCATTAGGTCGTAGTAGTTTTTAAAAATACTGTTTTTAACTTTTCCCATCGCACTAGTGTTTTGATCGAATGGAAGCTCCAAAGATGAGTTGATAATTGAACAATATTTCAATAATCGAAAATCTCCGAGGTCACTGGATAACATTCAGAGATAAAAAAGGGTGTCTATGTCTATGTTAACGCCTTCAGAGTACTATTCTTAAGAAATATACAAAGAGCAAAAAGAAAAAAAAAATGTGTCGTAGCTAATTTTTAAAGACTTGATATTTCTGAAAATTATTCGAAGACAGCTACCAGAACTAGCGTTTTTAGCCGGTATGGGCAACTAGTTTTTCTGACAGCTTCCCCAAACAATAATCAGATAATATCCTCAGTTATTTTATAATACATTCTGAAAATTATTTCAAGCTGATTACCAATAGTGTCAATAACCGATGTTAGTCATTGACAGCACCAGCATCATCTCCAAATAACTCTCATATTAGTGTTAGATAACACTTTTTGAGCTTCCATTCGATATTGTAAAGAAATTTGTCAAACCCTATTTGTCAAAATATAGTTGTATCAAATTGTGCTACTAATTTCGCTAGTCGTCTTCTGCATATCTGTGATCATCTCAGTCCAAAGTAATATTATATCCCTCGTAACCCTTTACAATGTCAACCATCCTAAGTACTAACTAAATTCCTGCTTTTTTTGATCAGTGAAATAATACCGTCTAAGATATAAAAACAAAAAAGTTCAGTCAACTGATTTTTGTCAAAAATAAAAATGATAATGATTATTTGTCAACTTTTATAAATTCACAAAACCCATAAAAATAAGAAATACAAATACAAACTCCTATAATCAACAGTTTTATCTTTACCTAATCAGTCCATAATTTTCTAATTGTAATGAATCTAATCTGTAAGGCTGTAAGTCATCTTATCCTAGAGTTCCCTGTCCTGTGTACTAACGAATTCAAGTAACGAATGATGAGTGTAACGCAGAGACCTCCTCTACCCACTCTTGCGTTACGTTAAATTTAACAATTGTTGTTAAATTTGAGAAAATTCAAAGAATGCAAAGATTAGGTCTATGCAAGCTGAATTATAATTTGTTTTTGACTTGTGATAAATGCACGACGGATACTCCTTTGGTTCCCATTAGCACTTGCGGCGATTCCTTCACTTGCGCTCAACTCGTAAACTAGATTTATCTAGCTCAAAGTCCAAGCGGTGGTGAATGAACTGGCGCTAAAGTGCTAATGGGTTAAGCCCTCCCATCGCGTCAAGATCGAATATCCAGGGGGAGGGATGTTTTTTTTTCAGGTGGAAATTTTATATGTTAACAATTCAAAAATTATCCCTTATTACTTCTCAAAAACAATACAAAAATATCCTCAAAGCTTAAGTAAGGAATTTTGTAGAAAAATAGGCAAGATATATCATTTGAAAGATTCCATCAAATCGCTGAGCTCTTCCAAGAACTGTTTAGCAAAACTCTTTCGAATATAGCATGAGCATAGATGACCGCACAATTCGTAGTTGCTACTCCGTGATTGACCAGAGCAATCGAAATTGCACAAGGAACCAATGAATAGGGTTTGGGACTAGCTTACTATTCTCAATGTACACAGTTCGAGAGCTTTCAATTTTAATACGGTCAATAACGGCGCCGGCCACGTCCTTACGGTCATCGAGGATGGGAGGGAATGTTAGTAAGACAAACGTTGTTATAAAGACCGCGAATCGCTGCATCTCCACGTTTGTCTCAGGAAGGAATTTTTTGTTAGTAGGATAGGGTACATTGTCAGTCCGAGTCCAGGAGTCACCTATGGTTGGTGATATGATTTGACAATGGATCAATATACACAAACCGCCGTAACAACCGACCACTTTTCGACGCAAAAACTAGCCAAAAAGAAAATTCTATCGCGCATCTCCACTCTACTAGGGAGCAGAAACCTTTAGTCTATTCCACACAGAAATACACTGAACGCGACTCACTTGTCGGCGCCCGGATTTTTTTCTCGACCGGCGAGCCCGAGCTAACACTTTTCACTCTTTTGTGTAAATGCATAAAATGAAAGAAAATATTTATTATCAACTAAAAGTGTTGCGACGTAAATCGCCGTCGCGGCAACACTGCCGACCACCAACCTGCGTCCGGCTCTTGAAATGTTATCAACGTCAACGTAGATGATAAGGCAGATTAGAAAGAAAAGTAAACACAGTGTTGTGGATCGGTTTGCTTCTGGTTATTAATAACTCCATGGTGATTACTATTATTTCTTTTCATTTATACGTGTATTCTTAAAATAATTCGATTATTACAGTGCCTACGAGTACAATTTGAATTCCTACAGTACCGTGTATAGTGTAGTTAATTTGAACTAGTTCATTCCTAAACTTTTCTGTAAGTTGAGATAAGCGATTATTGAATTGTATTGAAAACATAATTGAGCTTTTAGATACTACACAGAAGCAGTGGGGAATAAGATCAGGCAGACTCTATTGCAGAAAAGTCGACCAAAATTGTAAGTTTATTTAAGTATTACTTGATGTCGCTTTCATTAAACCTATTTTGCAGCTTAAAGCGTGCACAACGCAACAGAACGCATTGCTCTAAAGAGTTGGTGACATAGCCCAATAAAAAGTATATTGAGAACTAGCGCCGACGGGAAGCGAAAAATTCGGAACCGACTCGACCCACGACGCGTCCACCGCACACTCATTAAGCAAAACTTTTTCGAATATAATACAGAAATAGGTTAAGGAATATTTTTATTTTTAGAGTTCTTCTACACGGAGAGACGAAACTACCCAAAAGTGAGTTCTTTCCACCCAACTTCGGGGTTGCGTGCGTCAAGCCAATTTTGAGTTGATGGAATCGATGTTTTTGTTGGGTTGTTCCAGCTTGCTTCCATGTGAAAAAAATACCTAATTTTAAGTTTTTTCCACCCAACCGAAATTTTGACTAGGTTGTATTCACTCAAATTTGAGTACTGTGCTAGAAACGCACGGAACTGCAAAAGTTGGGCTGTTTCTCTCTTCACTCTCTGACAACAACAGAAAGAGCGCATGAAAAGGAAGATGAAAAAGAACTCAAAATTGAGTTTAAAAGTACCTAATTTTGAGTTTTTCAGTTTCTCCGTGTAGGTTAATTGCAAGAAATTGCTTTGCCTTTTCCACTTACAATGACATACCAAATAGGGTATGTGTGCCATCAGTAATCTCACGCTCCCATGCTCATCATATTCGAAAAGAAGCGATTACGGCACTGATTGATTCCGTTATTTTTGTTTTCATGAATGCTCACTTCTAACAAAAAATACAAAAATAAGAAACAAAACAAACAGCGATTCAATCTTTTGATTTTCATAGGATGAAAATGGGAGCCACATGCTTAATAAGGGAACCAATACCCTACTGTACAAAATCAGAAAAAAAAACATTCAGGAGAGCAATCAGGGTAACTCTCGCTGAGACCATCCCACTATTTACACCATGTCTTCAAAAATATTTAAAGTGGCGATTTCCTGAAAGTCCCCCCAAAAAAGTAAGAAAAATGCATTTGGTTAATCAATTTGATGGACACCCCGTTAGTTAGAGCCACAACCATTTTTGCGGACCCCTCGATTTTGATCAATTGTTGACTCATTTAAACCGTTATAACTCAAAAGTTTCCCCGAAAACCACCTAATAACAAAATGTTGTTGAAAAGAGGAAAAATAGGGCTACTATTTACGGTTATAAAAAGTTGGGTCGGCCATATTGATTTTGGCCGCCATCTTGGATTTTTATACCAAAACTGTTTTTTCACCATGTTGGTAACCGCGGATTTTCAAAATTTTTGCGTCAATCGAAAGCGGGGACATTTTTGCACAACATATCAAAAATTTAGAGATGTATCATTTTCCTATCAAAAGTTATCTGCACTTTTGTAAACCATGACACTTTAGCGCACCGGGCCAGGTGCCGGTTGTTTACATAAATGCAGCGTTATTTCACAGTGTTTACAAACATTTATTTAAAAAATGAATCCACTGATGAAAAGTTGAAAGTTTCAGCTTTTCAAAACACCAAAAAAGTTTAAAAAGCAATGTCCGCATCATTGAGAAACAGTTAAAAACGGGAACGAACCTTCAATTTTCCCTAATTTGGCTGTAGGAGCCGTTGTGTATACATGCAGGCGTATTCTCTGATGCTGTTGGATGTCGTTGCCGGTGCGCATGGAAATGTATGAAGAAAACGTGTCATGATTAACAAAAGTGCAGATAACTTTTGCTATTCTGCTGCTATTATCAACGCATCCCCTGGCTTTCGCCCATCTGCGTTGTCTTTTCACTAGGCAATACGTCTACCAATTGATGTTTATGGGCTTGCCGGACCAAGTCATGTAGCTAAGCCAAACACCCCACCTACAACTGTTGGGTAGGCACCATTGTCCCGCCCACTGGTCTTTTACAGCTAGTTGTAGGTGCATGTGTGCGTGTAAGTATTGGTGTATGTGTGTTAGTGTGGGACACGCTTGTATGAAAAAAAAATAAATCCTCGCTCCAGTCAACTTTTTAGATCCCATTTAGGCCCCATATGAACTGTACAAAATTTCAGCGCAATCGGTGAAACTATAATTTAGCGCAAGCGGTTCAAAGTTTTCATAGGATTTACTATGGGAAAAGTTACACTTTCAGATAAAAAATCCCAGAGGTCGCCCCTTGTCCCTATAATTCAAACCGATCAATGCTTCTTGTAGAAAAATCATTTATGAAACTTTCCTTCGAAGACCGCACAACGATTGGATGCTTGTGGAAAAAGTTATTGATTTATTACCGATTAGTGATCTAAAGAACGGCTTTTTGTTTTGTTTTATCAGCAGCACTGCTGCTGCCGTTGTTGCATGGGGTGGCGGGAGGCATCACCACCCCCAGAAACAGCAGCAGCCAAGGCAGCAGCTACAGTGCTGCTAATAAAACGAAACAAAAAGCCGTTCGTTCTATCACTAATCGGTAATAAATCTATAACTTTTTCCACAAGCATCCAATCGTTTTGCGGTCTTCGAAGGAAAGTTTCATAAATGATTTTTCTACAAGAAGCATTGATCGGTTTAAATTATGGGGACAAGGGGCGACCTCTGGGATTTTTTATCTGAAAGTGTAACTTTTCCCATAGTAAATCCTATGAAAACTTTGAACCGCTTGCGCTAAATTATAGTTTCACCAATTGCGCTGAAATTTTGTACAGTTCATATGGGACCTAAATGGAATCAAAAAAGTCGACTGGAGCGAGAATTTGATGTTTGTCCCATACTAATGTGTGTTAGTGTTGGTGTATTGTAGGCGCCAACTCGTTCTAATCCACTCTGATTGCTAACACCCTATTGAACCATTACCCTTAAATCTGGCAATCTATGAAATAGAATGAGTTAAGCGCCTGTACATAATAGTCAGTTAATCAAACAAGGAATATTAGTATTAAAGTGAAGATACAATGAAGCACCGCCCGAACCTCGAGAGCACAAACCCCAAGAACCAAATGACAGGCTGCGCGAACAGTCGATCGACTGGCCACCACCAGTGAATAACCAATCGAGCAAACCCTCCAGCACAAACCGCCACCAGCTCTCCCGACCTGCGTCCAACAAATTCGAGGCACAGCCCAGCCATAGCTTCACCTTAAAACCAAAATCTAGATTGCAGAGCACAATACTTCCCAAGTAACCACGCAGCTCGGGCCGCAAATCACGCACAACACGTCACAAATAAGACAAACACTACCCCGCCCGTACAACCGAAACCGATCTAGGGTAGAGAAGGGTCTCTTTCCACTCCAACCCGGACTCAACTGCACCCACAGGGTAGCGCACCCCACACACATTGCACTCATGCATCCATCACGACCCGAGCCGCACGGTCACCTGGGTTGCTTCTATCCTAGGGGCAGGACAGATACAGCGAGAGTAACTCTGTTATCGAAGTGTTGCTCAGAATTCCTCAGGATTGCTCTGGATCACTCTGGTTTTCCTGAAGTATTGCCTGATACTAGTGAAAAATCGAGCAGCCTTGCCCGATTTTCCGCTTCGTAGAGACGTTTCTGAATGGATTCGAACAAAAAGAGTTACTCAGGATTGCTCAGAGTTGCTCCGGATTTCACAGTGTCTTGCCCCTAGCTTCTATCTGCATGATCTCACCCAACCCGTAACGCAGAGTTTAAATCCCTCTCTTGCATTACAAACCAGTCCCTCTTCCCAAAGTTTGTGCGTGGTATAAATGAGATTAAAAAGCTGAAGAAATCATCACTAACACAACCGCCAACAATGAGCACTCAATGGTGTCGGCAGAATCAATGACGACCCCCTCAGTCTCAAACCCAATTATCCTACACTACCCAAGTAACCACAATGCTGAAGCCGTACGCACTGCCCGTACGAAGTACATACAGACCTACCCGCACCGCCTAAACAAACCACCTAGGCAGAACACAAGCGAAAAGCGGCGCCACCACTGTTGAACCACGACTATACCAGTATGTATAATCGCAATTAAGCAATCGTAGAACCATTCCCCGCTCCTACTCAGTCCTAACGATCCATAGCAATGCTTGTCAATATATGCACCCCACACACGCAACCCCCACAACCCAACAGTATGGTCACTTGAGTATCCCTGGGATTTTGATTACATGATGGTCAGGGATCACAGCCATCAAAACGTTCCACACTTTACCAGGGCTTGCGACCTGTAACTATGATGATTTCCGCTATGGGAAACCATGATAGCTAGCGGTGTTAACAAAAGTGCAGATAACTTTTGATAGGAAAAAAAAAAAAAAATTTTGATAGGAAAAAAGATACATCTCTAAATTTTTGATATGTTGTGTAAAAATGTCCCCGCTTTCGATTGACGCAAGAATTTTGAAAATCGGTGGTTACCAACATGATGAAAAAACAGTTTTGGTATAAAAATCCAAAATGGCGGCCAAAATCAATATGGCCGACCCAACTTTTTATAACTGTAAATAGTAGCCCTATCTTTCCTCTTTTCAACAAAATTTTGTTATGAGGTGGTTTTTGGAGAAACTTTTGAGTTATAACAGTTTAAATGAGCCAACAATTGATTAAAATCGAGGGGTCCGCAAACATGGTTGTGGCTCTAACTAACGGGGGGTCCATCAATTTGAATAACCAAATGCATTTTTCTTACTTTTTTGAGGAGGACATTCAGAAAATCACCACCTTAAACATTTTTAAAGACATGGTGCAAATAGTGGGACGGTTTCAGCGAGAGTTACCCATCAGTAATTCCACATACTATATGATCGTTAAATTCCATATACAGTTTAGAATATGAACTTGGATATTTCAAGCATAACTTTTCAATCCGACGTAACTCGAGAATGTAAACAAATCCGGGTTAACTGCTGCATGCATGATTCATAAAGCAAATTGAAGAATCCACATCACTGTTTGATGATTTATTGCTTAATTTGTTTAACTAAGCATATTATTCGAAACGACGTATCTAACTATTTTGATGTTTACAACTTTACTGATAGATACACCGTTTTGATATATGAGAAAACCAAACGACGTATCTAGCCAAAATCAAAAGTAACAGATACACCAAACTGGCACCATACAAAAGCGACGTATCTGGCATGACGTATCTCTAACCAACCCGGTGTATGTGTATTTTTATCATAATTCATTGTGAAAATGATATGGAATGAGTAGGTTTTGTTTCTTACCTAGTGCGTGCTATATCCCTGGTGATGTTAAGCACGAAAAAACTTATGAAAAGTATTTTTATAAAAAACTATTTTAGTGAAATGGTCGTCAACATTGACCATGAATTTACTCAGAGCAGTGAAAAAGTTAGATACGTCGATTTGAAAAATAATGCTTGATATAACATCTTATACGATCACTGGTTGACTGGGACCCCCACAAAAACCGTTGTTGCTGGCTGAACATTAACTTTATTTTTCATTTTGCTCAAGTGCCGGTAAAAACAAAGACAAACTTATTTGCTCATCGCTCTTGTATCTTCGAGGAGACTCCATATCCACTCCGACCCCAGACTCCCACAATCCTTACTCCGGGCCTGAATAAACCCCTGGAAGAATATCATCAAGCACTCCCTGGGAATCCCAGCAGAAACTGTTGACACAAATTTGTGGATAACCCGACGAAGGATCCCGGATGGAACTCCTGTGGATACCAGAAGGATCTCCTGGGGAATTGCCACCGTGAGTTGACAATATCTTTTTTCTGTGTGCATCAAATATTTGTAACTGGCACTGCATTGCCATTGAACGAAATGAAATGAAACTTAATACCTATTAGATATTTTTTTTTTTTTTGTTCAAGTGCTATTCTTTCGGGCCTGGGAATACTGAGCCTGAACGGCAAGATAATCAGTATTTTTGACTTAACAATGGAGTTTTCCGCCGCATGCTCAGTGCGTGGTAAACAACGATTCAAATTAAAAGAAAAATCTCGCAGTCGGTAGGATTCGAACCTACGCTCCCAGAGGGAATCTGATTTCTAGTCAGACGCCTTAACCGCTCGGCCACGACTGCTGGTTGTATGCCGCGAAGCCGAATGACAATCAACGCTACTATCAGTATAATAAATACCGATTCATAACAGGCGAAAATATTTAATTAATTAATGAGATAATCCATCCATCAAATCCAAAGGGCCATATATTCGGTGAGCATCGACTTCTACTATCAGTCTTGGAAAACATCTCAATGAGAGCAGTTCAGTGATATACCTGGCAAGATCAGTCTGCGCAGTTCAAATATTTTATGACCTTTTTTTTTATTTTCTTCGTTCTAAATTAGTTTCGGCTATTTCTAACACAAACAACCCGCTCGAAGAGGACGAAACACAGCCTATAATCATGGTTGTGGGAGGTGGACTGTATGAATCAGTCAAATCAGCTGTGAAGACGCTTCTGTTTTTCGTGTTGTTCTGTACACTGCTACCAGCATTCGTTATCAGCTATGCAAGTGAGTATATTTTGGCTTTCTTTCGTCTATTTCGTAAACATATCTTACACACAGGACGCGTTCAGTCGGAATTAAGCTGAATGCTTCTTCCCGAACTCGGGAAGAATGTGATTATCTCCGTTCGTTACAGTAAACCCACACATACTACCGAGAATAGAAGCCACGTGTATAGCATGATAGTGATCAGCTGGTGGCCAGCGAAGATGATCATGAACTTCAAAAAATAACGTAAATTATAAGCCGGGGTGGATGGGGCAGGTAGAACATCTTATTTTGATAAACTACCTGGGTTGAACAATGAATGCTTTATCTTAATAACAATAAGGAAGAATATCAAAGATACTTAAAACATTTTTTTGTATTGTCATATGAAATGGGATTCTTTATGATTCAAAGACATAACTAATTACTATCGTCTCGCCACTAATGAAATGGTAGCTTGAGTGGATGTGCAGTTGAAGCATTCCAAACGCGTTATAAACTAGGGACATAAACTTTGGGCATCCGACCAAAAACTACGTCATGCCTCACTGACTGAATGGATTTAATCATTGTAAAGATGAATTTATTCAGAAGTTTATTTCGTTTCAGCCGTTTCGACAACTCGGAAGCTGTGGATTGCATTCCTGGCGAATCGATACCCGTACCTGAAGTTCGCTCGTACGAACAATATCCGAAGCTTGGTAGACACTTCTAGGAATCCAGGAGTGTTTCATGTGCTGTTACAAATTGAAGGAAAGTACTATTAGAATCAGGTTCAACTGGTTTTAGCATATCTAATTGAACTTTTTATTTTGTTTAGGAATCTGTGACGTCCACGCTATCAGGGCTAAATTCAATGATCATGTGTTAAATCGGCGTGATCACTACGGAAGACCATGTTTTTCCAGACTGAAGTTCCCTTTGATTTCCTGTTGGGGTCAATATGCGTTTGTAAAGAAAACCAAGTAAGTATTCTGTTATTTTAAATCACTATTATTTTTATGTTAATAACGGCTTAATTAACGATCACCCACAAGGAGAAGCAACTCAACATGAGTGTAGCTACTTATTCTTTACCTCGATCTACAGGGGATAGACAAAATGATCGGGACAAGCAAAATTTTCACTTTTCAAAAAAAGTTTAACAAGCTGTAACTTTTCGAAAAGTGCATCAAATATTCTCAAATTTTCACAGTGAGTGCATTAACTTGTTGTGCATCAGTGATTCAATTTAGAAAAAGATCGGGCCATTCTCCACGAAGTTATAAAGATTCTTAAAAACCCAAATTAATCCACCTAGTGGTGATAGTGCCTTTCTCGTCGTATATGTTCTCACGATCTTTCCGTCGACGTAAGTCAAAGCGTTCCTGAATCCTGATATTTTTTAAGAAAAGCAAGCATTTTATTGAAGCCATCATTGAATTGACTTAAAACTTATTGATCATCGATCATCGTGTTATCAAAAAAGGGTCTCCAGTTGTCCTAGTGGTTAAGGCTATGAATCGCCAATCCGGAAACGGCTGGTTTGATTCCCGTTCCGGTCGGGAACATTTTCTCGACTTCCTGAGCATAGTGTATCATTGAACTTGCCTCACAATATACAAATTCATGCAATGGCGGGCAAAGAAAACCCTTCAATTATTAACTGTGGAAGTGCTCTAAAGAACACTAAGTAGAAGAGAGGCAGGCCAAGTTCCAATGCGAACGTCGAGCTATAAAGAAGAAGAAGAAGTTATCAAAAAAGCTGCTACTTGATGTACTGTCAAACCCCGCGTATTCATCACTCCTTAATAAAGCACTTTTTAACTTGTACCCCGCTCATTCAAAATTTGTTGAATAAAAAAAAATGATCAAATGTCACAGTGTAATACACTGTAAAAAAAAACTCCGAGGCGAACCAGCCTAGGGCTGAAAGCCTCGTAAATAAAGCTAATAATAATACACTGTAAATACGAATGATACGATATTGTGATGTTACTTACACCCGCAGCGGCTCCTCGTGCAGCTGCTACTTCCGAAAGTTCTAATTTGGTGCAATCCGACACCTGATCCGTTTGGTGATCGACCGCAGTGAACCTCGGAAGCCAACAATCGTAAAATGTACAAGCTATCAATTTGTACCACCACAATATCTGTAAGATTTGTGTTCAAAAACAAATCATACAATCTAAACAAAACTAAAATAGAGTAAGTTTTTCGAATTGAAAGTTTACACAGGTAATTTGACAGCAATCATTGTCGAATTAGCGTGGTTTTATGGTACGACACACGCTATGTCTGAACTAGCAGATTATAAAAATTGAATGTACATCGGGTTTCTTTCCACACAATATCAGAATTCATGCTATATTATCATATGCGGAAACTTTTAAAATATTTCATCGGGGAAATTTTGATTTTTTCATCTTTTTAGCTGTTTTTCATATAAATTTGCATGAAATTCCCATTTTCGGCTAATTTCTCCCCCATACAAAATGTATGGAAAAATTTTCACCGACAGAATATTTTGAAACCTTCTGCAAATGAAAATATAGCTTGAATAGTGCTGTTTAGTGGAAAGAAACCCGATGTACATTCGATTTTTATAATCTGCTGGTTCTGACATAGCGTGCGACACGCATGGATTTGATTCAATTTCACATTTACAATTTTCGGTTCACATTTTACCACTTACCGATTGTCTCTGATGTGGTCTTAGACTAGTTTCATGCAAATTATTAATCAGTTCTCCTAAAAAGTCGCAAATTGATGTAATGCATGTATGGGTTTGGTTCATTCGTGCATTTCGCCAGTTCCGGCGAGGCACTCGCATCTGGTTCCGGAACACTACTGACCTGAGACTATTTTCTTGCTGACCGTTCTTCACGTTATCGAAGAAGCCGTTATTTAGTGTGCTGCGTGTATGCGTTTGGTTTTTTTTCTACATTTGACCACTTCCGTCGGGGCACCTGGAACAGGTTTCGGCACACTATTGGTTTTCCAAAGTATGGTCTATGATTTTTTTGTTAACCGTTCATCAGCTTACCTAAAAAGTCATTAAATGTGTCGAATTTTGGTTCTCCTTTACATTAGACCATTTCCGATGAGGCAACCGTAATCGGTTGCGGAACACTACCGGTTGTCCCCAATATGGCCGGAAACTTTTTTTTATTGTCAAATCAAGATGCCTTAAAATCCGCGATTTGATGTGTCGCTTGCATGGGTTTGGTTCCCTTTTATATTTAGCCATTTCCGGCGGGACACCCGGAACCGGTTCTGGATCACAACCGATTCAGATATGTTCTGAAAATATTTTCCTGCTTACTGTTCATCAGGATATCAAAAAAGCCACGATTTGATATGTCCCTTGCATGGGTTTAATTAACTTTTATACTTTGCCACCTTCGGCGGAACCGGTTCCGATATGGTCTGAGAATGCTTTCCTGCTCACTGTTCATCAGGTTATCGAAAAAGCTGTGGTTTGATATGTCACATGCAAGGTTTTATTTCAATTTTATATTTGGCCACTTCCGACGGGACACCCGGAGCCGGTTCCGGGACATAACCGGTTCAGATATGTTCTGAGAATATTATCCTGCTTACTGTTCATCAGGATATCAAAAAAGCCACTATTTGATATGTCGCATGCATGGGTTTGGTTAACTTTAATACTTGGCCACTTCCGGCGGGACATTTGCAACCGGTTCCGGAACACTACCGGTTCCGATATGGTCTGAGAATGTTTTCCTGCTTACTGTTCACCACGTTATCGAAAAAGCCGCGGTTTGATATGTCGCATGAATGGGTTATGTTCACTTTTATGTCTGGTCACTTCCGCCGGGACACCCGGAACCGGTTCCGGGACACTACCGGTTCAGATATGGTCTGAGACTATTTTTCTGCTTACCATTCATCAAGTTATCGAAAATGCCGTAGTTTGATGTGCCGCATGGATGGGTTTGTAGCGTTTTCATATCTGGCCTCTTCCTGGGGTACCCGTCCGGAACACCTAAATGGCCATAACTCCGGAACGGCTGGACCGATCTGAACCATTTTCAATAGGAAACAATGGGACCAGATTCCGCGTCGAATGAACCGTCGGTCAATAAAATCGGTTGAGGTTTACTGTCAAAAAGTGATGTGAGTTTTTTTGTACACACACATACACACACACACATACACACACACACACATACACACACACAGACATCACCTCAATTCGTCAAGCTGAGTCGATTGGTATATAAGACTTGACCCCTCCGGAGGCTCTATCAAATTTTCGTTTTTGGAGTGAACATATAGCCTTTCGGTACACCTTGGTGTACGAGAAAGGCAAAAAGGTAAAATTATCCGATAGCCAACTTTGAGCTGTTATATCTCTGGATTTAATAAACCGATTGAAATGAAATTTTGACCATTTATGACTTATATAATGAACTCTGGAAAACATTGGACTTAAATTGAAATTTTTAACAAGAGACAAAATTATAGCGATTTTAATTTTTTCACGATTTTTTTAGTAAATTGGTCTATTTTTAATATGCATTCTGTAACATTTCAATTTATTGGTGGCTATGTTGTTACTTTCCTTCAAAACACATTTATATATAAGTCAATTAGAGGGAAATTAAATGAACTATAATTTGTATCTTGAATTTTGAAACGATGTTGATATTTTGGAAAATTTGGTGTTTTATTAGAAAAATAATGTAATCGTTTAATTTTCTACCGTGTTTAAAATATAAAGTTAAGTCAATGGTTTTTCATAGCTCATTATATAAGTCATAATTGGTCAAAATTTCATTGCAATCGGTTCATTGAATCCGGAGATATAACAGCTCAAAGTTGGCTATCGGATAATTTTACCTTTTTCAATAATCTTAATAACTTCATGGAGAATGTCCCGATCTTTCCTAATTTTGGACCACTGATATACATCTAGTTGATGAACTTACAGTAAAAATTTGAGAATATTTGATGCACTTTTCGAAAAGTTACAGTTAGTTGAACATTTTTTGAAAAGTGAAAATTTTGCCTGTCCCGATCATTTTGTCTATCCCCTGTATGTGTAACTAACATTCCATTTTCAGGGACTTCAACATCGACAATCACATCATCCACGCACCTCCGCTGCATAGAGGTCGTCCACTGACTGAAACGAACTTGCAAGACTACGTAAGCGACATAATATCCAAATATATGCCACCGGAGATACCGCCGTGGCAGATCTTCTGCATTCCGATGGCATACGGAGGGACAGCGAGCGGATCGGCTGAATGCGACGCCAGTGCGCCCTACTACTATATGTTGTACCGTATACATCATCTTCTTCTGGAAGAGCAACAAAATCTAAGAATCTCCGACCTCCTGCTTGTGGACAGAAAGATCGAAAACGAGAAGAGAATTTCAGACTGTGACTCAATATTTGCCAATTTGCTGGAACGGCCAGTCTATCTTCCCAGAATTTGGAACGACATTGGTGCCACGATCAGCAACAAATGGAATGAATTTATCTACCAGCATGACCCTTTGGAATCACCCGACATTGAGAAGAAGCACATTGCCGGAATCCAACAACTTATCTCGGTGGTGCTGATAGGAGTGGTCACCGTGGTGTCAGACTTCTCCAAAGGATTTTCGAAGGTTTCGGGCAATCCGTTGATGAAAATTGACTACCTCAAGTCGTTGATTGACAGGGAAATTCAACGGAGAAACCTGAATCTGCGCACCATTTGGAACGCCATAATGATGTCCATTGATCCGATCAACGTCGTGAAAGAACTGATTTTCATGTTTTGGAAAGTTGGCGCCACCATAACGCTGATGTTGCCTTGGTACGTGTTCCAGGAAATGGAAGCCATCAGAATCTACATTCTGATGAAGAAAATCAAACGCAATACGGTGATCGGGTTCGCATTGGAATACCTTCCCATTTGTTTCGGAGCATTTTTGGAGTATTGGAAAGGGGTTCAGCTTTTCTATTCCGCTCCCAAGCTGGTGTTCGAAGAACTGTTCGAGAACAAACCAAACACCGAGCATTACTTGCAGAACGTGTCGCTATGCGGACGGAAAGTCGTGTCCTGGTCAGAGAAAGTTCGATCCACCGAACTGCAGGCGAATCGCTCGGAGAAAACAGGTAATTTTATTTGATAATCCTTCCCATATTTCTACCGTTTCGATGGATGCCGCACGCTATATCTAAATGAGATTATGTTGCAAAATGTATGTACCTACCAAGTTTTATGTCTAGAAATCTTCCTTTAAGACAGTACTTACTACTACATATTCAACAGTGTTTAGTGCATAACAATATAATTTTACTTTGGGGTAAAAGTGCGTGAAATGAATAATATGGATGCATAATATTTTCTTAGTAAAAAGCTGTCTAGTTATAGATTACTAATCTCTTGCAGGATCCATGCGAAGTGCCCCGCGGAGCAAGCCACCAAACGATATCGAAGTGCTACTCGCCGTTATGTCTAAATCGCTCAAATCCCTTTGCCTAGAGGGAGACGGAAAAATACCCTCTTCGATTCAGATCAGTGGCCGCTGTATGCTGGAAGATTATCTATTCGGTCTGACCAACTACCAAACCGGAAACAGTGGATTTGTATCGCTCAACTTGCCCATAGCCGTGACCAATAATCAGCACTTGTTGCAAAGCATTCGATCGTCCATTGCCCAAATCCGCCGGCAGCAAGTTATGCTCAATTTTCTAACCATAGCTCAGCTCAAGCATGACTTCCTAACGGACGGACTCCCCCTGGTTGTGATGAAACTGCTAATGAACTACCTTTCGAGACGGTTTGCCGTCACGGTTACGGAAGTAATCGAGAATCGTAATATCGGCCAATACCGGAACCTACTGGGGCATGCGATAAAGGACATCATCTACTTCCGGCCGCCCCAATCGAATACCAGCGTTTCGATCACGGTGCAGAAGTTCAACGACGAGATCCGTTTCGCTTGCATGACCGACTCGCAAATCAACCCAAAGCATCTGGCTTTGACGGCAGGCTTTCGGAAACATCTACAAGACTTTCAGCAACTCTAGACGGTTGCCTTTTAGTTTTTTACACAAAACTAGAATTAACATATATTTGTACGAATAAAGAAATGTTTTAAATAACTTACGACGTTCCCTCTGTCATCCGCGAGCTTATCCCATGCGGTACATATCTCGACAATTTGCCAGAAAGTTGCACAACATGTTGTGTGCACCGGCATCGAATTCCTCCTGCTCTTTGTTTCCGCTGTAGGTAATGATCTGTAATAAAAACAATTTTAATTTCCAGCATGCTAGCAAACGCGATTTCCCCCCACCGCAAAAAACTCACCTCCTTGCACCGTACGCTATCATTCGAGCCGGCCATTCCTATCACTTCGACCCAGCCGTGCACCATGTCACTCAACGGATCGCTCAGCATCACCTGGATCGGCATTCCGTCGGTGGATTTTCCCGTAAAGCTACGACCATCCTTATCGGCTCGTTCCACGAACAGATGAATGCTAACCGGTTGACCCGAGTGGCGCTTGAGCAGGGAACCGTTCACAATCGATCGGGGTTCGAACTCCATGGCGGTGCGTTTTGTTAGAATAATTAGATGAATTTCTACCGCAAAATAAAACTTTATACAGTATATTTACAAGTAAAAACTTGAAATTTTTGGTTGTCGGCGCGAGCTTGATATAAAAACGAATCGACGACAGCTTGATTTTTAAGCGCCACTTTTGACGTTTTGCTTTTATACGGCGATGTCGGCGATGTTTTTCATTTTGTTATAGGATACTGCAAGATGACGTCACGAAGCTATGCACTGACAGTTCACAGAGCTTGTTTACATGGACTTAGTTTCTGGCCAAGATCCGGCAAAATTGCTTTTCGATAGAACTTCAGAATAATGAGAGTTAGACGATTGGTTTTGTACTAGTAGAGCTGAATGTACTCGATATTTACGTATCACAATGATATCGGAACGGAAAACGAGATTTAAATTTTTCGCCGGTCGTTCAAAATTCTAACACCTTGTAAACAAGCTCGCTGAACTGTCAAACAAAGTGAGGTTAGACCGGTGCTTGCAGTACTCTATTGCAGGTTCTGAATTAGTTTGAGTACACGGTCAGAAAATTCACTCATTTTCGAGCTAAAGTGGGACAACTCAAAATTGAGTAAATTTTTTTTCCAGCGATTGCGCTGGCCCAAGTGCGAAAATCTCATCAGTTTAAGGGCGGACGGGACGGTCGAGGAAATATCCGCCATTGCTCTGTGGCTACTAAGATGGTAATCTCAGATTCTACTTCATATTTTGCAACAAAAACCTATCATTGTGTATGCTCACTTGCAGTGCATATGCTGATTGGTTTTCAACATCTTCAGTGCGATAGAACTCGAGATTATTGTCTTCGCGGTTGAAACCCGAAGTTTCCCCACACGCGACAATCGCTTTTTCTTCAAATCCGTACAGGAAACCTAACGTCGGACATAGTGCGCTGGATAGCGGACCTGGTCCTCTATCCAGCGCACTATGCCCGACGTACGTCCGACGCACGGTTTAGGAGAAAAATTGATTTTCGCGTGTCAAAAATTCCGATTTTCAACTGTACGAACAATACCATCTTCAAAATCGCGAGGCAAATTGTTAGAAGAGAGGTAAGATAGGAAAAATAACACGGCGTCCCGTTTCACCTTAAGCCGTATAATATTCTTGAAGATGCGAAGAATATTATACGGCTTGAACCAGTTGGATTTTTGCACTTGCACTTAAGGACCGGGACAGTATGGCCTCGGACGTTGTGATCCGGCCCCGGCGCAGATAAACATTACAAACCACTGGTTGTCTCTTTTGTTTTACCGCTCATCAAATGCAACTCAATTAGTGACGTAACTAATTGAGTTGCATTTGATCAGCGAGAGAACAAAAGAGACAACCAGTGGTTTGCAATGTTTATCTGCGCCACCTGTATCTGTACCTCATTGGGGACACACGCTAAGGGTGCTATTACACTCTTTGCCCAGGCGTCAAATATTTGACCACTTTTGACAGATATATTTTGGCAGGTTGTTTGGTTCTGTTTGTCCCTATAGGGTACTGCAAGCACCTGATCTAACCTCACTTTGTCTGACAGTTCAGCGAGCTTGTTTACAAGGTTAGGTTTCCTAAATTAGAATTTTTAACGAGCGACGAAAATTGAATTTGCGTTTTCCGTCCCGAATCCATTATGATACGAAAATATCGATCATTCTCATCTCTACCAGTACAAAACCAATTGTCTAATTATACCGTTTTACTGAAATTGTATCGAAAACCCGTTTTGGCGGATCTCCGCCAGAGACTAAGTCCATGTAAACAAGCTCGCTGAACTGTCAGTGCACGGCTTCGTGACGTCATCTTGCAGTATCCTATTCGTTTTTCGAGAGTGACAAATCTAGATTGAGTTTAAATAAGGGCGAAAGTAACATGAGAGAGTTCTCTTCATCGACTCTCTCTTCTGCAAATTAAAGTGACAAGATGCAAATTCAATCGAACTTTTTTACACTTAGACGCTAGATTGCATCGCAACCTAGCGATTTATGACCAAAAAGTTCAACCATACTTGCATTTTGTCACTTTAATTTGCAGAAGAGAGAGTCGATGAAGAGAACTTTCTCATGTTACTTTCGCCCTTATTTAAACTCAATCTAGAAATATTTGTGTTTGCCATGTACACCTTGGTCAAAATTTAACTGTCAAAAGTGGTCAAATATTTGGCATTGGTCAAAGAGTGTCATAATAGTCTATTTTACGAGCCGATTTTATGAATGAATTTTGACAGGAGGTAGTGTCCAATAACCCGTGAAAACCAATATCATCATCAACATTGTTGTCACTTCGTAAAATGGCTCATAGCTTAAGGGCTGTTTGCAGTTCACACGCTAAGAAAATGTTACTCTAAAATGAGTAAGATTCACACAAAACTGAGCTAAACTGGAACAGCTAAAAAAATGAGTAAATTGCATTTCCAGCGATAGCGCTGGCCCAAGTGCAAAAATCCAACCAATTTAGGCCGTATAATATTCTTCACATCAGCAAGAATATTATACGACTTAAACTGATGAGATTTTCGCACTTGAGCCAGCGCTATCGCTGGAAAAAAAGCTCCAAAATGAGTGAATTTTCTGACCGTGCAGAAGGAATTTTTCGGCCTATCTTGATGCATGGGGAATTCTTTGCCTGAATCGCCCAAAAACCCGTTTTTCTTCGATCACAGTACGCAGTTGCGAAGAAATGACAGTTCAAATGGCAGTCACCGTGGAAAGTTGCTGTCAGGAATTGGTCAAGAAGTTTCTTGAGCGATTGCTTTCGAACACAAAACTGGGCTTAAGCAAAAAATATTTATTCGATGTCCAAATGAAATAGGCTCCTAAAGTCCTATCGGGATTTTTGTTTTAAAACACCCCAGGTAAGATTGTGTCGCCGAGGGAGAAATGTGGCCCAGGAACGGGCGTGCTTCAGTGCCGACGGGGAGGCATTTGGAGGTAGACAAGAAGAATATTACGAAGGATCTCAGACCGTACTCCAACTTCTGCGAAGATAACGATAGCGAGGTGATGGGTGAGCGAGTAAGAGAACGGTCTATACTCGACCGGAAGACAAATGTGCACTACGAGCTGAGAATGCGGTCCCGGGGAAGATCACTACAGCTTGGGTGGCGACATCGTTCCTAAGCGAAGGTAGCCCTGCTGTCTGGACCATTGCAAGCGCAAGTTTCAAGATGATTCGAAGCAGTCTGTATGTACGGCACAGTGCGGTTAGCCATACAATGCGGAAAAAAAGATATCGATGGCGGGCAAGATCTTCGATTCACAAAAGGAATCCAGACCATCTGTTTATTCAGCTATACGCCCCTCCTCATCGTTTTATTCTTATAACTAGCACAGATCCGATACTAATGTATGAGCGCCTGCCCATATTGCTGCTGAACATGTAAGTTACTATTTCAAGTTTTTTCACGCAAAATTTCTATGAATTTATGAACAGTGCTTGGGTACTCATGCATGTAAACTAAATGCATTCTCGGATGATTTTGTACCTCTTAAGCTCATTCCAAGCTTAGGAGTACACTAGATTCTATGTGATGCTAATGCAAGTCAAATGCAAATGCAAGTCAAGCTTAGGAGTACACTAGATTCTATGTGATGCAAATGCAAGTCGAATGCATTCTGGGATTATTTTGCGCTTTCTAAGCTCATTCCAAGGAGTACACTAGATTCTATGTGATGCAAATGCAAGTCAAATGCATTCGGAGATTATTTTGCGCTTCCTAAGCTCATTCCAAGCTTAGGATCACACTAGATTCTATGTGATGCAAATGCAAGTCAAATGCATTCTGAGATTATTTTGCGCTTTCTAAGCTCATTCCAAGCTTAGGAGCACACTAGATTCTATGTGATGCAAATGCAAGTCAAATGCATTCTGGGATTATTTTGCGCTTTCTAAGCTCATTCCAAGCTTAGGAGCACACTAGATTCTATGTGATGCAAATGCAAGTCAAATGCATTCTGGGATTATTTTGCGCTTCCTAAGCTCATTCCAAGCTTAGGAGCACACTAGATTCTATGTGATGCAAATGCAAGTCAAATGCATTCTGGGATTATTTTGCGCTTTCTAAGCTCATTCCAAGCTTAGGAGCACACTAGATTCTATGTGATGCAAATGCAAGTCAAATGCATTCTGAGATTATTTTGCGCTTTCTAAGCTCATTCCAAGCTTAGGAGCACACTAGATTCTATGTGATGCAAATGCAAGTCAAATGCATTCTGGGATTATTTTGCGCTTCCTAAGCTCATTCCAAGCTTAGGAGCACACTAGATTCTATGTGATGCAAATGCAAGTCAAATGCATTCTGGGATTATTTTGCGCTTTCTAAGCTCATTCCAAGCTTAGGAGCACACTAGATTCTATGTGATGCAAATGCAAGTCAAATGCATTCTGGGATTATTTTGCGCTTTCTAAGCTCATTCCAAGCTTAGGAGCACACTAGATTCTATGTGATGCAAATGCAAGTCAAATGCATTCTGAGATTATTTTGCGCTTTCTAAGCTCATTCCAAGCTTAGGAGCACACTAGATTCTATGTGATGCAAATGCAAGTCAAATGCATTCTGAGATTATTTTGCGCTTTCTAAGCTCATTCCAAGCTTAGGAGCACACTAGATTCTATGTGATGCAAATGCAAGTCAAATGCATTCTGGGATTATTTTGCGCTTCCTAAGCTCATTCCAAGCTTAGGAGCACACTAGATTCTGTTGGAGTATTAGATTTAAGCTGTGGTTTATCTATACCCATTATCTGTGCTCTCTTGTTTATATTACCCTAACTTACCTAAACGCAACTCAGCGTGTATGTTTTTGCTTTTGACTAGGGCAACTTCACTGGTGGTCCAAATCCTTGTTTTGTTCCAAATTTTTGGACCAAACCGAAAATTTCGGCGTGCACCGGTGTTGTATTGTTCGTACAGTTGAAAATCGGAATTTTTGACACGCGAAAATCAATTTTTCTCCTAAACCGTGCGTCGGACGTACGTCGGGCATAGTGCGCTGGATAGAGGACCAGGTCCGCTATCCAGCGCACTATGTCCGACGTTAGGTTTCCTGTACGGATTTGAAGAAAAAGCGATTGTCGCGTGTGGGGAAACTTCGGGTTTCAACCGCGAAGACAATAAATGTTGTTCCAAAAGTTGTTTATACCAGCTGACCGATCTATTTTTTTTGGAACCGGCATAACTTTTGGTCCATTTTTGTCCCGATTTGGACCAGGATTTCTCTGGTTCCAAATTCATTTTGACGTTTGAACGGGATAAACAACATCATTAAATTTTTGTCATTTCGGTTGTCATCGCTTCATCGGACCTAGCGGAGTAAACCAGATTTGTGTGGATGTGGAACCACCGACGTCGCTGGTGGAACATCGCCCGGAAAAACGCGAGAATTTATCCCTCCAGTCCTCAAGAGTAGCTGCCAGGATTTCCGGATCGACATCCGTGTCACAAAACAGTCAAGATTGATCCGCCGGAACATGAGTGATGCCAGATGCTGCTGGAAGTGAAGTCGGAACGCAGGAGCATCTGCTAGAATCTATTTTCGGCTGCACGTTCCGAAATTAATCTTACCTGATGGGGTCCTGCAAAAGCTGCCGAAACTAAAGAAGTAGTTGGATCCAACCGGAACCGGAATGCTTCACCATGTATGCTGTATACCTATGTAGCTGGAATGTTGTATTTTCCAACGGAATGCAGAAAGCTCGAGAAAATACGCCCTTGACGAGTTCCCGCGGGGGATTTCTTCAAGAGTTCTCGCTGGTGTTTCCTCAAGCAGTTTTCGATGGCAATTCCTCCAAAAGTTCTCGCGGGGATCCCTCCAGGAGTGTCCGCTGTGAATTCCTGCTGGACTTTTCTTAGGAAATCCTGCTAAGGATTTCTGTATGGACTCCCGCTGGTGATTCCTCAAAGAGTTCTTGCTTCATCCAGGAGTTCGTGTTGGAAATCTCTTAGGAAGTTGCTACTGGGGATTCCCCTACAATTTTCCGCTATATCCCGCAGGTAATTCCTTCAGGAGTTCTCGATGGGTATTTCTCCAGGAGTACCCGCTGTGTGTTCCTCCATGAATTCTAAAGAGATTCCCAGTGGGAACCCACTGCGGGAACTCTTGGGGGATTCCTGCAGGATTCCTCCTAGAACTTTCTCTGGGAATTTCTCTATGGTTTACTGCTGGGAATTCCTCCACAAGTTTACGCTAGGGATTCATCAGACTTTGAATGCTTCGAGGACTTCCCGCTGCAGCGATTCCCGCTCCATGGAGATTCTTCGAGTAGCTCTCTCAGGGAACTCCTGGAGAACACGCTGGGGATTCCCGCATGATTTCTGCTGTGGATTTCTCGAGGAACTCTGAAAATTCCGTTGAAGTTTCCTTTTTTGAGATTCCTTCAAGGGCTTCCACTGGATATATACATATTCTGTAATCCTCTGTTCTGAACAGGAATTTACACTGGTGGATCTGACAAAAGCTTCCTCCGGGATTTCTTCCAGGAGTTCTTTCAAAAATTATTTCAGGAGTCCCCCCGAGAATTCCTCCAGGATTTCCTCCGGGAATTCTTTCAGGAGTTGGTTCAGGAATTCTTCCACGAGCTTCTCCGGGAATTCTTCCAGGAGTCGCTCCGGGAAAATTTCCAGGACTTCCTCTGAAATTTATGAGAAGCTTCTCCGGGGTTTTTTTTTGCGGGAGTTCCTCCTGAAATTCTTCCAAGTTCCTCCTAAAATTCTTCCAGAAGTTTTTCCGGGAATTCTTCCTGGAGTTCCTCCGGGAATTCTTCCAAGAGTTCCTCCGAGAACTCTTTCAGGAGTTCCTCCAAGAATTCTTTCAGAAATTTCTCCAAGAATTGTTCCAGAAGTTCCTCCGGGAATTGTTCCAAGAGTTCCTCCGGGAAATTGTTCCAGGATTTCTTTCAGGAATAGCTCCAGGAGCTCCTCCGGGAATCCGTTCAAGAGTTTTTTCGGGAATTGTTCCAGGAGTTCCTCTGGGAATAGATCCAGGAGCTCCTCCGGGAATTCTTCCAGGAGTTCCTTCGGGAATTCTTCCAAAAGATCCTCCGGGAATTCACCCAGAAGGTCCTCAGGGAATTGTTCCAGGAGTTCCTCCGGGAATTGTTCAAGGAGTTCCTCTGGGAATTGTTCCAGGAGTTCCTCCGGGAATTTCAGGAGTTCTTCCGGGAATTGTTTCAGGATTTCCTTCAGGAATAGTTCCAGGAGCTCCGCCGGGAATCCGTTCAAGATTTTTTCCGGGAATTGTTCCAGGAGTTCCTCCGGGAATTGTTCCAGGAGTTCCTCCGGGAATTGTTCCAGGAGTTCCTCCATGAATTGTTCCAGGAGTTCCTCTGGGAATTGTTCCAGGAGTTCCTCCGGGAATTGTTCCAGGAGTTCCTCCGGGAATTGTTCCAGGAGTTCCTCCGGGAATTCTTCCAAGAGTACCTTCGGGAATTCTTCCAAGAGATCCTCCTGGAATTTACCCAGGAGTTCCTCAGGGAATTGTTCCAGGAGTTCCTCCGGGAATTGTTCCAGGAGTTCCTCCGGGAATTGGTCCAGGAGTTCCTCCGGGAATTGTTCCAGGAGTTCCTCCGGGAATTGTTCCAGGAGTTCCTCCGAGAATTGTTCCAGGAGTTCCTCCGGGAATTGGTCCAGGAGTTCCTCCGGGAATTGTTCCAGGAGTTCCTCCGGGAATTGTTCCAGGAGTTCCTCCGAGAATTGTTCCAGGAGTTCCTCCGGGAATTGTTCCAGGAGTTCCTCCGGGAATTGTTCCAGGAGTTCCTCCGGGAATTGTTCCAGGAGTTCCTCCGGGAATTGTTCCAGGAGTTCCTCCGGGAATTGTTCCAGGAGTTCCTCCGGGAATTGTTCCAGGAGTTCCTCCGGGAATTGTTCCAGGAGTTCCTCCGGGAATTGTTCCAGGAGTTCCTCCGGGAATTGTTCCAGGAGTTCCTCCGGGAATTGTTCCAGGAGTTCCTCCGGGAATTGTTCCAGGAGTTCCTCCGGGAATTGTTCCAGGAGTTCCTCGGGGAATTGTTCCAGGAGTTCCTCCGGGAATTGTTCCAGGAGTTCCTCCGGGAATTGTTCCAGGAGTTCCTCCGGGAATTGTTCCAGGAGTTCCTCCGGGAATTGTTCCAGGAGTTCCTCCGGGAATTGTTCCAGGAGTTCCTCCGGGAATTGTTCCAGGAGTTCCTCCGGGAATTGTTCCAGGAGTTCCTCCGGGAATTGTTCCAGGAGTTCCTCCGGGAATTGTTCCAGGAGTTCCTCCGGGAATTGTTCCAGGAGTTCCTCCGGGAATTGTTCCAGGAGTTCCTCCGGGAATTGTTCCAGGAGTTCCTCCGGGAATTGGTCCAGGAGTTCCGGGAAGGAGTTCCGGAATTCTCCGGGATTTCCTTCAGGGATTCTTCAAGAATTTCTTCAGGGATTTTTCTGAATTCCTGGAGATTCTTTCAAGAATTTCCTCCAGGATTTCCTCCGTGAATTCTTTTAGCAGTTTGTCCAAGAATTCTTACAGGAATTCCTCCGGGAGTTCTTCCAGAAGTTCCTCCGGGAATTCTTTTAGAAGTTCCTCCAGGAATCCTTCCAGAAGTTTCTCCGGGAATTCTTCCAGAAGTTTCCGGGAATTCTTCCAGAAGTTCCTCCGGGAATTCTTCCAAGAGTTCCTCCGGAAATTGTTCAACGAGTTCCTCCGGGAATTCGTCCAGAAGTTCCTCCGGGAATTCTTCCAGAAGTTTTCGGGAATTCTTCCAAGAGTTTCTCCGGAAATTGTTCAACGAGTTCCTCCGGGAATTCGTCCAGAAGTTCCTCCGGGAATTCGATCAGAAGTTCCTCCGGGAATTCTTCCAGAAGTTCCTCCGGGAATTGTTCCAGAAGTGCCTCCGGGAATTCATCCAGCAGTTCCTCCGGAAAATCTTCCAGAAGATCCTCCACGAATTGTTCCAGAAGTTCCTCCGGGAATTCTTCTAGAAGTTCTTCCGGAAATTCTTCCAGAAGTTCCTCCGAGAATTCTTCCAGAAGTTCCTCCGAGAATTCGTTCAGGAGTTCCTCCGGGATTTTGTTCAGGAGTTCCTCAGGGATTCTTCCGGAATTCCTGGAGATTTTTCCAGGATTTAGGAATTTTTTCAGGGATTTTTCAGGAATTCCTTCAGGAATTTTACTGAATTCCTGGAGATTTTTCCAGGATTTCCTGCGGGAATTCTTTCAGGAGTTTGTCCAAGAATTCTTCCAGGAGTTCCTCCCTGAAGGACTTCCAGGAGTTCCTCCCTGAAGGACTTCCAGGAGTTCCTCCCTGAAGGACTTCCAGGAGTTCCTCCCTGAATGACTTCCAGGAGTTCCTCCCTGAAGGACTTCCAGGAGTTCCTCCCTGAAGGACTTCCAGGAGTTCCTCCCTGAAGGACTTCCAGGAGTTCCTCCCTGAAGGACTTCCAGGAGTTCCTCCCTGAAGGACTTCCAGGAGTTCCTCCCTGAAGGACTTCCAGGAGTTCCTCCCTGAAGGACTTCCAGGAGTTCCTCCCTGAAGGACTTCCAGGAGTTCCTCCCTGAAGGACTTCCAGGAGTTCCTCCCTGAAGGACTTCCAGGAGTTCCTCCCTGAAGGACTTCCAGGAGTTCCTCCCTGAAGGACTTCCAGGAGTTCCTCCCTGAAGGACTTCCAGGAGTTCCTCCCTGAAGGACTTCCAGGAGTTCCTCCCTGAAGGACTTCCAGGAGTTCCTCCCTGAAGGACTTCCAGGAGTTCCTCCCTGAAGGACTTCCAGGAGTTCCTCCCTGAAGGACTTCCAGGAGTTCCTCCCTGAAGGACTTCCAGGAGTTCCTCCCTGAAGGACTTCCAGGAGTTCCTCCCTGAAGGACTTCCAGGAGTTCCTCCCTGAAGGACTTCCAGGAGTTCCTTCCTGAAGGACTTCCAGGAGTTCCTCCCTGAAGGACTTCCAGGAGTTCCTCCCTGAAGGACTTCCAGGAGTTCCTCCCTGAAGGACTTCCAGGAGTTCCTCCCTGAAGGACTTCCAGGAGTTCCTCCCTGAAGGACTTCCAGGAGTTCCTCCCTGAAGGACTTCCAGGAGTTCCTCCCTGAAGGACTTCCAGGAGTTCCTCCCTGAAGGACTTCCAGGAGTTCCTCCCTGAAGGACTTCCAGGAGTTCCTCCCTGAAGGACTTCCAGGAGTTCCTCCCTGAAGGACTTCCAGGAGTTCCTCCCTGAAGGACTTCCAGGAGTTCCTCCCTGAAGGACTTCCAGGAGTTCCTCCCTGAAGGACTTCCAGGAGTTCCTCCCTGAAGGACTTCCAGGAGTTCCTCCCTGAAGGACTTCCAGGAGTTCCTCCCTGAAGGACTTCCAGGAGTTCCTCCCTGAAGGACTTCCAGGAGTTCCTCCCTGAAGGACTTCCAGGAGTTCCTCCCTGAAGGACTTCCAGGAGTTCCTCCCTGAAGGACTTCCAGGAGTTCCTCCCTGAAGGACTTCCAGGAGTTCCTCCCTGAAGGACTTCCAGGAGTTCCTCCCTGAAGGACTTCCAGGAGTTCCTCCCTGAAGGACTTCCAGGAGTTCCTCCCTGAAGGACTTCCAGGAGTTCCTCCCTGAAGGACTTCCAGGAGTTCCTCCCTGAAGGACTTCCAGGAGTTCCTCCCTGAAGGACTTCCAGGAGTTCCTCCCTAAAGGACTTCCAGGAGTTCCTCCCTGAAGGACTTCCAGGAGTTCCTTCCTGAAGGACTCCCAGGTGTTCCTCCCTGAAGGACTCCCAGGAGTTCCCCCCAGAAGGACTTCCCGGTGGAATCCCTGAAGGACTTCCCGGTGGAATCCCTGAAGGACTTCCCGGTGGAATCCCTGAAGGACTTCCCGGTGGAATCCCTGAAGGACTTCCCGGTGGAATCCCTGAAGCAATTCCTAGAGAACCCCCAAAGGATTTCCGGGAGTATCCCAGATGAAATTCTTAGAGAATCCCTGAAGGAATTCCTGGAGAATGTCTGAAGGAATTCATGGAGAATTCCCAAAGAAATTCCTGGAGAATCCCCGAAGGAATTCCTGGAGAATCCCCGAAGGAATTCCTGGAGAATCCCAGAAGAAATTCTTGAAGAACCCCTGAAGGAATTCATGGAGAATTTCTGAAGGAATACCTGGAGAATCCCCGAAAGAATTCCTGGAGAATCCCCGAAGGAATTCCTGGAGAATACCCGAAGGAATTCCTGGAAAATCCCCGAAGGAATTCCTGGAAAATCCCCGAAGGAATTCCTGGAGAATCTCAGAAGAAATTCTTGGAGAATCTCTGAAGGAATTCATGGAGAATCCCCGAAGGAATTCCTGGAGAATCCCCGAAGGAATTCCTGGAGAATCCCCGAAGGAATTCCTGGAAAATCCCCGAAGGAATTCCTGGAAAATCCCCGAAGGAATTCCTGGAGAATCTCAGAAGAAATTCTTGGAGAATCCCTGAAGGAATTCCTGGAGAATCTCTGAAGGAATTCATGGAGAATCCCCGAAGGAATTCCTGGAGAATCTCCGAAGGAATTCCTGGAGAATCCCCGAAGGAATTCCTGGAGAATCCCAGAGAAAATTCTTGAAGAATCCCTGAAGGAATTCATGGAGAATTTCTGAAGGAATACCTGGAGAATCCCTGAAAGAATTCCTGGAGAATCCCCGAAGGAATTCCTGGAGAATCCCCGAAGGAATTCCTGGAAAATCCCCGAAGGAATTCCTGGAGAATCTCAGAAGAAATTCTTGGAGAATCCCTGAAGGAATTCCTGGAGAATCTCTGAAGGAATTCATGGAGAATCCCCGAAGGAATTCCTGGAGAATCTCAGAAGAAATTCTTGGAGAATCTCTGAAGGAATTCATGGAGAATCCCCGAAGGAATTCCTGGAGAATCCCCGAAGGAATTCCTGGAGAATCTCTGAAGGAATTTCTGGAGAATCTCTGAAGAGTTCCTGGAGAATCCCAGAAGAAATTCTTGGAAAATCCCCGAAGCAATTCCTGGAGAATCCCCGAAGCAATTCCCGGAGAATCTCCGAAGGAATTCATGGAGAATCCCAGAAGAAATTCTTGGAGAATTCCCGAAGGAATTCCTGGAGAATCCCCGAAGGAATTCCTGGAGAATCCGGAAGGAATTCCTGGAGAATCCCCGAAGGAATTCCTGGAGAAACTCGTGAAAGATATCCCAGAGGATCTACTGTAAGAATTCTTGGAGGAAGGAACTGGTGGAATTCCCGGATGAACTTCTTAAAGAATTCTCAAAGAAACTCCTGCAGAAATCTCCGAAGGAACTGCTGGAAATATTCTCCGGGGAACTCCTGGAAGAATTATCGGAGAAGTTCTTGGTGGTTAACCTGGGGGAATTTGCGGATCAACTTTTATAGGAACTCACGAAAAAATCCCAAGGGAATTCCTGCAGAAATCTCCGGAAAAACTTCTGGAAGAACTCTTGGTGCATCTCTTCCCGGAGATATTCCTCGAAGAATTCACAAGGAAACTGCTGAAATCCCCTTAGGAACTTCTGGAAGAACTCCCGGAGGAGCTTTCAACTTTTTTCGGGAGTTTTTTTTATGGAATTCTTCCAGAATATGTACGGAATCTCCCGAGGAGTTCTTACGGTACTCCTCCAGGAGCACCTCCAGAAGACATTTCCCAAAGAATTCTTGAAGAAATTTTCAAACAACTTCTAGAATAATTCTCGAAGAGTTTCTCGAGGAATTCCTGAAGAATGCTAGATTCCCGGAAGGAACTCCTGGAAAAAATGGAAAAATGGATGGATTTCCGGAAAAAAACTGATGGATTCTCGGAAAGAAATCCTGATGGATTCTCAGACGGAACTCCAGGTAAATTCCCAAAAGAGATACCAGGTGCATTTCTGGAACGATCTCCCCAGCGGGAAAGCCTGGAAGAACTCAAACTGGGAACTCTTGAGAGAGGAATCCCAAGCCAGAACTCCTGCAGGAATCCCCAGCCAGAACTCCTGAAAGAATCCCCAGCAGTAACTTCTAGAGGAATCCCTATCGGGACGGGAACTCTTGGAGGAATCATTAGAGGGAACTTCTAGAGGAATTCTTGGTGCGAACTGCTGGTGAATTTTCGGAAGAAACTCCCCAGCGAGAACTCCAGGAGGCATTCTCAGCAAGAGCTCCTTGAAAAATCCCCAGCGAAACTCCTGAAGGAATAACCAGCGGGGATTCCTGGAGGAATAATCTTCTGGTGAAATTTTCAGCGGGATCTCTAGAGGGATCCCCAGCGGGAACTCCTGAAGAAATCCCCAGCGCGATCTCTTGGAAGCATCCCCGGTGGGAGCTTCTGGAGATATCCTCGGTGGTAGTTTCTGTATTTCGCGGTGGAAGTGCTGGAGGATTCCTCTTTGTGGAAGTTCCCGGTTGTTTATTTCTAGTGGAGTCCGCGATGGAAACTCCTTGATAAATTCCTGGTGGGATCTTCTGGAACAATCTTCAGCGGGAACTCCTGGAGGAATCCCCATAGGGAAGTTCTGGAGGAATCCTCGGTGGGAACTCCTGCTGTATTTCCGAAAAAAAAACTGCTGGAGGACTCCCTAGCGATAGTTCTTGGAAAAATCCACAGCGGAAACTCCTGGAGGAATCCCCGGTGGGTGTTTCTGGAAGGATTTCACGATGGGAGTTGCTGGAATAATCCTCTGTGGAAGTTCCTGAAGATCATCTGAAAATCCTCTTGCGATTTTATCCACCACCAATAAACAAATAAATACTACTGGGGAATTGTCCAGCATTCCTTAACGGGGTATCCTTCAGGGGAATTCTCTAGCAATTCCAACCGTATCTCCCGGGAATCGTTCCATCCAAGAATTTGATGGCAATTTCTGCCACCACTGCTTCTTCCGTGAAATCTTCCTGCAGTTCATGCCACAGATTTCTTCCGCAACGTCCTCAATAAATTTGCTGTCTGTTATTGTTTACACAAAAATAGACCAAAAAAAATAGAACAATCGGTGCGTTCGCGCGCGGTTTGGTCTATTTTCTTTGGTCTATTTAATTTGGAACGGTCCAAAATTGGTATAAATTTGGACCAAAAAATGGACCACCAGTGAAGTTGCCCTTTAGCTGTATTGAAACATGTTCACTCTTGAATAAACGATTAACCGATACGGACGTCTTTCTTTTCGCTGCGCGTGTTATCTCCCCATTAGGTTATGGGCCGTTCGCGAATATTCTATCGGTACGAAAAAAGTAGTTTTTCGGTCGTTTTTCGCGAAATCGAATAAAAATCGAGTAAAATGCAAGGCGGAAGCTCGGGCGCAGGCGGTGCAGCTGGAAGTGGGGTAGTCCACAACATTTCGAGCCTCCCGGGAATCGCGCGGCTCACAGGTCGCGACAATTGGGCGACATGGAAGTTTGCGGTGCAAACTTACCTCGAACTGGAGGACCTGTGGAGCGCGGTGAAACCGGAGATGAATCCGGACGGAACCTACAAGGCTGTCGACCCTGCCGCGGATCGCCGAGCGAGAGCGAAAATCATTTTGCTGCTGGAGCCGGAAAATTATGTGCATGTGAAGGAGGCACAAACGGCGCGGGATGTCTGGCAAAAGCTGGAAAGTGCATTCGAGGATACAGGGCTGACGCGGCGCGTCGGACTTTTGCACAGACTCATCAAGACGGAGCTGAATTCCTGCACTTCGATGGACGATTATGTCAACCGGATCATGTCGGCCGCACACCAGCTGAACGGAATCAACTTCCCGATATCCGACGAGTGGGTGGGAACGTTGCTGCTGGCGGGTCTTCCCGACGAGTACCGGCCAATGATAATGGCACTCGAAAACTCGGGAACAGCGATCACCGGCGACGCGATCAAAACAAAGCTGTTGCAGGAGGTTAAGTTTTCGGTCGAGGATTCAGCTCTGGCTGCGTGTCGCAAAACAGGAGCAGCTGGTCGAGGTAAATATAAACCGAAACCCGAAGCAAAAAGTGATCCCCCGAAAGGGCCGAAATGCCGAAAATGCCATAAATTTGGCCATATCGCACGAGAGTGCAGAAGCTCCAGGAAGGACGATGCATTTTGTGCGGTGCTGTCGACATTTTCGTCGACGAAGAAAACCGACTGGTTCATAGATTCCGGTGCAAGCGTGCACATGACCAGTCGTCGGGAGTTTCTGGACAACGTGAAGCCTTCAAATGGAACCGTCGTGGCTGCCAACGGAAACAGCATGAACGTCGTGGGAGTTGGGTCAACTACCCTGAAGCCGTCGTGCCAGGAAAACAGTATTCCGGTCCAGGAAGTACAGCTGATTCCTGATCTCTCCGTGAATCTTCTTTCCGTAAACCAGATCGTCAGGAAAGGGTACACCGTCGTGTTTTCGGACACCGGATGCAAGGTGGTCAACGGAAGCGGTGACACGGTTGCCACAGGTAAGCGAGAAAACGATTTGTTCAAGCTGGAACAGCGACGAGAAGTGGACAGCGCACTGGCCTGCGCGCAAGCGGTCAGTCTGAAGACATGGCACCAGAGGCTGGGCCATCTGAACCTGAAGAGCGTTCGGAAGCTAGCCAGCGGATTAGTGGACGGTATTTCGATCGTCGACACGAACGCGGGTGACTGTAAGGTGTGCCCAATGGGAAAACATTGCCGACACCCATTCAGCAAGAAAGGTTCGCGCGCTGCAGGACTCCTCGATGTCGTTCACACTGACATCTGTGGTCCGATGGAAGTGGAATCCATCGGCGGAAGCAAATATTACATCGTTTTCGTCGACGACCGTTCCCGAAAGATGTGGGTATATTTCCTGAGGACGAAATCGGAGGCAGAAGTTTTGAGAACCTTCAAGGAATTCCATGCTCTGGTAGAGCGGCAATCCGAACGGAAGATTAAGGTGCTTCGCAGCGACAACGGAATGGAGTACCTCAACAAAGGCTTCCAAAACTACTTGAAGCTGCACGGTATCCAACACCAGACGACAAACCCTTACACCCCGCAGCAGAACGGGATGGCAGAGCGCGCCAATCGTTCGATAGTCGAGCGAGCTCGGTGCCTGCTGTTCGGAGCTGGGATGGCAAAGGCGTTCTGGGCCGAAGCTGTGAATACTTCCGTTTATCTGCTAAATCGATCCCCCACGCAAGGTCACGATTGTACACCGGAACAGGTGTGGACCGGACGAAAACCGGACATTTCTCATCTCCGGATCTTCGGTACCAAAGCGATGGTACAGGTCCCGAAACAACGGCGACGGAAACTGGATCCGAAGTCTCGAGAGTGCGTTTTCGTTGGATATGACGTCAATACGAAAGGATACCGGCTCTATGACCCGGAAGCGCGGAAGGTCTTCAACAGCCGCGAAGTATGCTTCATCGACGAAGGTACTGCAAATCCGCCGGAATGTGTGAAGCGTCGGAATGTGATCGAGTTGGACTACGAGTTCGTCACCATGAAGCCGGCCGTAGGAGTTTCGGCCGAACACTCGTCCGAGAAGGATGAAGACGACGATGACGAGTTCTACACGGACGATGAGAACGCCAGCATCGACAACGAGGACGACTTTCACGGTTTTGACAACACGGTGACCAACGTGACTTCCGTGCTCCCACCGCGCAAAACTTCACAACCACCTCAGTCACAGGTGTCGAGGCCCAGCGGTCGGGAGCACAGATTACCAGGCAAGTACCGTGATTTTGAGGTTTCGTTCAAAGGTCTGCCGCATTTCAAATCCTTACAGGAAACCGAACCGGTTCAGGACAACCGACTGGTACAGGACGACATGCCAGTATCATCCGATGGCCAGGCGCAGTTCAGCGGGGTCGCAACCGCGATCGACATGGCCGTTGCTAGGAGCCCACTAGCCGACGGCGATCCAGCCACGCACCAGGAGGCTTTGTCTCGGGAGGATGCGAGCCTCTGGAAGGAAGCGATGTGCGCCGAATACGAGGCGCTGATGGCGAACGATACCTGGACCCTGACCGAACTACCACCCGGCCGGAAACCGATCAAATGTAAGTGGGTCTTTAAGACAAAACACGACGCAAATGGAAACGTGGACAGGCACAAGGCCCGCCTAGTTGTGAAAGGCTTTTCGCAGCGAAAGGGGGTGGACTTTGACGAGACCTACTCCCCCGTGGTTCGCCATAGTTCACTGCGATACCTTTTTGCCTTGTCTGCCAAGCTTGGACTTTCCATCGACCAGATGGACGCGACGACAGCGTTTCTCCAGGGAGAGCTGTCGGAGGTCATCTTTATGGAGCAGCCACCTTGCTTCGAAAGCTCGAGCCAACGGAATTTGGTGTGCCAGCTGAATAAGGCGTTATACGGACTCAAACAGTCCAGCCGAGTCTGGAACGCCAAGCTCGACGCAGCGCTACGAAGCTTCGGATTGATTCGCTCCAAGTACGACCCGTGTCTCTACTATCTGATTGACGGCAATCGGATCTTGTTCGTCGCCATCTACGTCGACGACGTGATTATCTTCTCCAACGACGAGGCACTCACCAAGGACATCAAGGCGAAGCTGAGCAAAACTTTCCGTATGAAGGACCTAGGAAAGGCAAGCAGCTGCCTCGGAATCCGGATTACTCGCGAGAAGAATGCCGTGGCACTGGATCAGCAGGCGTATATCGAGACGGTGCTCACTCGATTCAACATGGAGAATTCCAAGCCGGCGTCGACACCGATGACCCCAGGTGTGATGCTGGCGAAGGACATGGCGCCGCAGACCGCGGACGAAGCTGCGCAGATGAAAAGGGTACCGTACCAGGAGGCTGTGGGCAGCCTTATGTACCTTGCCCAGTGTACCAGGCCCGACATTCTCTTCGCAGTCAATCAGCTGAGCCGCTTCAACACGAACCCTGGACTGAAGCATTGGGACGCCGTGAAACATTTGCTTCGTTATCTGCGAGGCACATCGAAGCTCAAGCTACGCTACACCAAGGATGGAGAATCCGAGCTGAAAGGTTACTCCGACGCCAGTTGGGCTTCAGACTTGGACGACAGGAAGTCTACGAGCGGCTATATTTTTATGCTGCAGGGCGGTGCAGTGTCCTGGTGTTGCAAAAGGCAGCCAACGGTCGCGCTTTCGACCTGCGAGGCTGAATACATGGCCCTATCAGCTACAGTCCAGGAGGCCATGTGGTGGCGCGGTTTGATGTCACAGTTCGGATCGAAACAACCCGTCGAACTTCGTTGCGATAACCAGAGCGCCATCTGCGTTGCCAAGAACGGAGGGTACACGCCACGTACCAAACATATAGATATCCGGCACCACTTCATCCGCGATGCCCTGGATCAACATGCCGTTGTTCTGAACTACGTCAGCACCGATCAACAGGTCGCAGACGGTCTGACCAAACCGTTGGACCGCATCAAGCTGGAGCGCAACCGAGCATCAATGGGCATAAACGCATCACCTTAAGGGGGTGTGTTGGAGTATTAGATTTAAGCTGTGGTTTATCTATACCCATTATCTGTGCTCTCTTGTTTATATTACCCTAACTTACCTAAACGCAACTCAGCGTGTATGTTTTTGCTTTTGACTATTTAGCTGTATTGAAACATGTTCACTCTTGAATAAACGATTAACCGATACGGACGTCTTTCTTTTCGCTGCGCGTGTTATCTCCCCATTAGATTCTATGTGATGCAAATGCAAGTCAAATGCATTCTGGGATTATCTTGCGCTTTCTAAGCTCATTCCAAGCTTAGGAGCACACTAGATTCTATGTGATGCAAATGCAAGTCAAATGCATTCTGGGATTATTTTGCGCTTTCTAAGCTCATTCCAAGCTTAGGAGCACACTAGATTCTATGTGATGCAAATGCAAGTCAAATGCATTCTGAGATTATTTTGCGCTTTCTAAGCTCATTCCAAGCTTAGGAGCACACTAGATTCTATGTGATGCAAATGCAAGTCAAATGCATTCTGGGATTATTTTGCGCTTCCTAAGCTCATTCCAAGCTTAGGAGCACACTAGATTCTATGTGATGCAAATGCATGTCAAATGCATTCGGAGATTATTTTGCGCTTCCTAAGCTCATTCCAAGCTTAGGAGCATACTAGATTCTATGTGATGCAAATGCATGTCAAATGCATTCGGAGATTATTTTGCGCTTTCTAAGCTCATTCCAAGCTTAGGAGCACACTAGATTCTATGTGATGCAAATGCAAGTCAAATGCATTCTGGGATTATTTTGCGCTTTCTAAGCTCATTCCAAGCTTAGGAGCACACTAGATTCTATGTGATGCAAATGCAAGTCAAAGGCATTCTGGGATTATTTTGCGCTTCCTAAGCTCATTCTAAGCTTAGGAGCACACTAGATTCTATGTGATGCAAATGCAAGTCAAATGCATTCTGGGATTATTTTGCGCTTTCTAAGCTCATTCCAAGCTTAGGAGCACACTAGATTCTATGTGATGCAAATGCAAGTCAAAGGCATTCTGGGATTATTTTGCGCTTCCTAAGCTCATTCTAAGCTTAGGAGCACACTAGATTCTATGTGATGCAAATGCAAGTCAAATGCATTCGGAGATTATTTTGCGCTTCCTAAGCTCATTCCAAGCTTAGGAGCACACTAGATTCTATGTGATGCAAATGCAAGTCAAATGCATTCGGAGATTATTTTGCGCTTTCTATGCTCATTCCAAGCTTAGGAGCACACTAGATTCTATGTGATGCAAATGCAAGTCAAATGCATTCTGAGATTATTTTGCGCTTTCTAAGCTCATTCCAAGCTTAGGAGCACACTAGATTCTATGTGATGCAAATGCAAGTCAAATGCATTCGGAGATTATTTTGCGCTTCCTAAGCTCATTCCAAGCTTAGGAGCACACTAGATTCTATGTGATGCAAATGCAAGTCAAATGCATTCTGAGATTATTTTGCGCTTTCTAAGCTCATTCCAAGCTTAGGAGCACACTAGATTCTATGTGATGCAAATGCAAGTCAAAGGCATTCTGGGATTATTTTGCGCTTCCTAAGCTCATTCTAAGCTTAGGAGCACACTAGATTCTATGTGATGCAAATGCAAGTCAAATGCATTCTGGGATTATTTTGCGCTTCCTAAGCTCATTCCAAGCTTAGGAGCACACTAGATTCTATGTGATGCAAATGCAAGTCAAATGCATTCTGGGATTATTTTGCGCTTTCTAAGCTCATTCCAAGCTTAGGAGCACACTAGATTCTATGTGATGCAAATGCAAGTGAAATGCATTCTGAGATTATTTTGCGCTTTCTAAGCTCATTCCAAGCTTAGGAGCACACTAGATTCTATGTGATGCAAATGCAAGTCAAATGCATTCGGAGATTATTTTGCGCTTTCTAAGCTCATTCCAAGCTTAGGAGCACACTAGATTCTATGTGATGCAAATGCAAGTCAAATGCATTCTGAGATTATTTTGCGCTTTCTAAGCTCATTCCAAGCTTAGGAGCACACTAGATTCTATGTGATGCAAATGCAAGTCAAATGCATTCGGAGATTATTTTGCGCTTTCTAAGCTCATTCCAAGCTTAGGAGCACACTAGATTCTATGTGATGCAAATGCAAGTGAAATGCATTCTGAGATTATTTTGCGCTTTCTAAGCTCATTCCAAGCTTAGGAGCACACTAGATTCTATGTGATGCAAATGCAAGTCAAATGCATTCGGAGATTATTTTGCGCTTTCTAAGCTCATTCCAAGCTTAGGAGCACACTAGATTCTATGTGATGCAAATGCAAGTCAAATGCATTCGGAGATTATTTTGCGCTTTCTAAGCTCATTCCAAGCTTAGGAGCACACTAGATTCTATGTGATGCAAATGCAAGTCAAATGCATTCTGGGATTATTTTGCGCTTTCTAAGCTCATTCCAAGCTTAGGAGCACACTAGATTCTATGTGATGCAAATGCAAGTCAAATGCATTCGGAGATTATTTTGCGCTTTCTAAGCTCATTCCAAGCTTAGGAGCACACTAGATTCTATGTGATGCAAATGCAAGTCAAATGCATTCTGAGATTATTTTGCGCTTTCTAAGCTCATTCCAAGCTTAGGAGCACACTAGATTCTATGTGATGCAAATGCAAGTCAAATGCATTCTGAGATTATTTTGCGCTTTCTAAGCTCATTCCAAGCTTAGGAGCACACTAGATTCTATGTGATGCAAATGCAAGTCAAATGCATTCGGAGATTATTTTGCGCTTTCTAAGCTCATTCCAAGCTTAGGAGCACACTAGATTCTATGTGATGCAAATGCAAGTCAAATGCATTCTGAGATTATTTTGCGCTTTCTAAGCTCATTCCAAGCTTAGGAGCACACTAGATTCTATGTGATGCAAATGCAAGTCAAATGCATTCGGAGATTATTTTGCGCTTTCTAAGCTCATTCCAAGCTTAGGAGCACACTAGATTCTATGTGATGCAAATGCAAGTCAAATGCATTCTGAGATTATTTTGCGCTTTCTAAGCTCATTCCAAGCTTAGGAGCACACTAGATTCTATGTGATGCAAATGCAAGTCAAATGCATTCGGAGATTATTTTGCGCTTTCTAAGCTCATTCCAAGCTTAGGAGCACACTAGATTCTATGTGATGCAAATGCAAGTCAAATGCATTCGGAGATTATTTTGCGCTTTCTAAGCTCATTCCAAGCTTAGGAGCACACTAGATTCTATGTGATGCAAATGCAAGTCAAATGCATTCTGGGATTATTTTGCGCTTTCTAAGCTCATTCCAAGCTTAGGAGCACACTAGATTCTATGTGATGCAAATGCAAGTGAAATGCATTCTGAGATTATTTTGCGCTTTCTAAGCTCATTCCAAGCTTAGGAGCACACTAGATTCTATGTGATGCAAATGCAAGTCAAATGCATTCGGAGATTATTTTGCGCTTTCTAAGCTCATTCCAAGCTTAGGAGCACACTAGATTCTATGTGATGCAAATGCAAGTCAAATGCATTCGGAGATTATTTTGCGCTTTCTAAGCTCATTCCAAGCTTAGGAGCACACTAGATTCTATGTGATGCAAATGCAAGTCAAATGCATTCGGAGATTATTTTGCGCTTTCTAAGCTCATTCCAAGCTTAGGAGCACACTAGATTCTATGTGATGCAAATGCAAGTCAAATGCATTCTGAGATTATTTTGCGCTTTCTAAGCTCATTCCAAGCTTAGGAGCACACTAGATTCTATGTGATGCAAATGCAAGTCAAATGCATTCTGAGATTATTTTGCGCTTTCTAAGCTCATTCCAAGCTTAGGAGCACACTAGATTCTATGTGATGCAAATGCAAGTCAAATGCATTCGGAGATTATTTTGCGCTTTCTAAGCTCATTCCAAGCTTAGGAGCACACTAGATTCTATGTGATGCAAATGCAAGTCAAATGCATTCGGAGATTATTTTGCGCTTTCTAAGCTCATTCCAAGCTTAGGAGCACACTAGATTCTATGTGATGCAAATGCAAGTCAAATGCATTCTGGGATTATTTTGCGCTTTCTAAGCTCATTCCAAGCTTAGGAGCACACTAGATTCTATGTGATGCAAATGCAAGTCAAATGCATTCGGAGATTATTTTGCGCTTTCTAAGCTCATTCCAAGCTTAGGAGCACACTAGATTCTATGTGATGCAAATGCAAGTCAAATGCATTCGGAGATTATTTTGCGCTTTCTAAGCTCATTCCAAGCTTAGGAGCACACTAGATTCTATGTGATGCAAATGCAAGTGAAATGCATTCTGAGATTATTTTGCGCTTTCTAAGCTCATTCCAAGCTTAGGAGCACACTAGATTCTATGTGATGCAAATGCAAGTCAAATGCATTCTGAGATTATTTTGCGCTTTCTAAGCTCATTCCAAGCTTAGGAGCACACTAGATTCTATGTGATGCAAATGCAAGTCAAATGCATTCTGGGATTATTTTGCGCTTTCTAAGCTCATTCCAAGCTTAGGAGCACACTAGATTCTATGTGATGCAAATGCAAGTCAAATGCATTCGGAGATTATTTTGCGCTTCCTAAGCTCATTCCAAGCTTAGGAGCACACTAGATTCTATGTGATGCAAATGCAAGTCAAATGCATTCGGAGATTATTTTGCGCTTTCTAAGCTCATTCCAAGCTTAGGAGCACACTAGATTCTATGTGATGCAAATGCAAGTCAAATGCATTCTGAGATTATTTTGCGCTTTCTAAGCTCATTCCAAGCTTAGGAGCACACTAGATTCTATGTGATGCAAATGCAAGTCAAATGCATTCTGAGATTATTTTGCGCTTCCTAAGCTCATTCCAAGCTTAGGAGCACACTAGATTCTATGTGATGCAAATGCAAGTCAAATGCATTCGGAGATTATTTTGCGCTTTCTAAGCTCATTCCAAGCTTAGGAGCACACTAGATTCTATGTGATGCAAATGCAAGTCAAATGCATTCTGAGATTATTTTGCGCTTTCTAAGCTCATTCCAAGCTTAGGAGCACACTAGATTCTATGTGATGCAAATGCAAGTCAAATGCATTCGGAGATTATTTTGCGCTTCCTAAGCTCATTCCAAGCTTAGGAGCACACTAGATTCTATGTGATGCAAATGCAAGTCAAATGCATTCTGAGATTATTTTGCGCTTTCTAAGCTCATTCCAAGCTTAGGAGCACACTAGATTCTATGTGATGCAAATGCAAGTCAAATGCATTCTGGGATTATTTTGCGCTTCCTAAGCTCATTCTAAGCTTAGGAGCACACTAGATTCTATGTGATGCAAATGCAAGTCAAATGCATTCTGAGATTATTTTGCGCTTCCTAAGCTCATTCCAAGCTTAGGAGCACACTAGATTCTATGTGATGCAAATGCAAGTCAAATGCATTCTGGGATTATTTTGCGCTTTCGAAGCTCATTCCAAGCTTAGGAATACACTAGATATTATGTGATGCAAATGCAAGCTGTGAACAATTTTAATCACAGAGTTTTGTCGTTTGAAATTTTATATGAACTAAGCTTGTTCTAAGCTTAGAAGCGAGAATCATACATTTCAGTAAATAATTGAAATCGCTGAGTTTTGTCGTTTGAAATTTTATATGAACTAAGCTTGTTCTAAGCTTAGGAGCGAGAATCATACATTTCAGTGAACAATTTTAATCACTGAGTTTTTTCGTTTGAAATTTTATATGAACTAAGCTTGTTCTAAGCTTAGGAGTGAGTAATGTACATTTCAGTGAATAATTTTAATCACTGAGTTTTGTCGTTTGAAATTTTATATGAACTAAGCTTGTTCTAAGCTTAGAAGCGAGAATCATACATTTCAGTAAATAATTTAAATCGCTGAGTTTTGTCGTTTGAAATTTTATATGAACTAAGCTTGTTCTAAGCTTAGGAGCGAGAATCATACATTTCAGTGAACAATTTTAATCACTGAGTTTTGTCGTTTGAAATTTTATATGAACTAAGCTTGTTCTAAGCTTAGGAGCGAGAATCTTACATTTCAGTGAATAATTTAAAACACTGAGTGTTGTCGATTGAAATTTTATATGAACTAAGCTTGTTCTAAGGTTAGGAGCGAGAATCATGCATTTTAGTGAACAATTTTAATCACAGAGTTTTGTCGTTTGAAATTTTATATGAACTAAGCTTGTTCTATGCTTAGGAGTGAGTAATGTACATTTCAGTGAATAATTTTAATCACTGAGTTTTGTCGTTTGAAATTTTATATGAACTAAGCTTGTTCTAAGTTTAGGAGCGAGAATCATATATTTCAGTGAACAATTTTAATCACAGAGTTTTGTCGTTTGAAATTTTATATGAACTAAGCTTGTTCTAAGCTTAGGAGTGAGTAATGTACATTTCAGTGAATAATTTTAATCACTGAGTTTTGTTGTTTGAAATTTTATATGAACTAAGCTTGTTCTAAGCTTAGGAGTGAGTAATGTACATTTCAGTGAATAATTTTAATCACCGAGTTTTGTCGTTTGAAATTTTATATGAACTAAGCTTGTTCTTAGCTTAGGAGTGAGTAATGTACATTTCAGTGAATAATTTTAATCACTGAGTTTTGTCGTTTGAAATTTTATATGAACTAAGCTTGTTCTAAGCTTAGGAGCGAGAATCATACATTTCAGTAAATAATTTAAATCGCTGAGTTTTGTCGTTTGAAATTTTATATGAACTAAGCTTGTTCTAAGTTTAGGAGCGAGAATCATATATTTCAGTGAACAATTTTAATCACAGAGTTTTGTCGTTTGAAATTTTATATGAACTAAGCTTGTTCTTAGCTTAGGAGTGAGTAATGTACATTTCAGTGAATAATTTTAATCACTGAGTTTTGTTGTTTGAAATTTTATATGAACTAAGCTTGTTCTAAGCTTAGGAGTGAGTAATGTACATTTCAGTGAATAATTTTAATCACCGAGTTTTGTCGTTTGAAATTTTATATGAACTAAGCTTGTTCTTAGCTTAGGAGTGAGTAATGTACATTTCAGTGAATAATTTTAATCACTGAGTTTTGTCGTCTGAAATTTTATATGAACTAAGCTTGTTCTAAGCTTAGGAGCGAGAATCATACATTTCAGTGAACAATTCTAATCACTGAGTTTTGTCGTTTGAAATTTTATATGAACTAAGCTTGTTCTAAGCTTAGAAGCGAGAATCATACATTTCAGTAAATAATTTAAATCGCTGAGTTTTGTCGTTTGAAATTTTATATGAACTAAGCTTGTTCTAAGCTTAGGAGCGAGAATCATACATTTCAGTGAACAATTTTAAGGCCGGACGGGACGGTGGTTGAATCGTCCGCCATTGCTCTGTTGCTAGTAAGATGCAAATCTCAACTTCTACTTCATATTATTGACTAGAAATTTGATCGTTCATTTGCTCACTTGTGGTGCACAATCGACTAAAGTTTCAGCTACGTCAGTGCAGCGGAAATTGATATTTGCTTCTTCAAAATCGCGAGGCAAATTGTTAGAAAGAGAGGGAAGATAGGAAAAAATACACGTCATCCCGTGCGGCCTTAATCACTGAGTTTTTTCGTTTGAAATTTTATATGAACTAAGCTTGTTCTAAGCTTAGGAGTGAGTAATGTACATTTCAGTGAATAATTTTAATCACTGGGTTTTGTCGTTTGAAATTTTATATGAACTAAGCTTGTTCTAAGCTTAGGAGTGAGTAATGTACATTTCAGTGAATAATTTTAATCACTGAGTTTTGTCGATTGAAATTTTATATGAACTAAGCTTGTTCTAAGCTTAGGAGCGAGTATTATACAATTTAGTGAATAATTTTAATCACTGAGTTTTGTTGTTTGAAATTTTATATGAACTAAGCTTGTTCTAAGCTTAGGAGCGAGAATCATATATTTCAGTGAACAATTTTAATCACAGAGTTTTGTCGTTTGAAATTTTATACATATGAACTAAGCTTGTTCTAAGCTTAGGAGTGAGTAATGTACATTTCAGTGGATAATTTTAATCACTGAGTTTTGTCGTTTGAAATTTTATATGAACTAAGCTTGTTCTAAGCTTAGGAGTGAGTAATGTACATTTCAGTGAATAATTTTAATCACTGAGTTTTGTCGATTGAAATTTTATATGAACTAAGCTTGTTCTAAGCTTAGGAGCGAGAATCATATATTTCAGTGAACAATTTTAATCACAGAGTTTTGTCGTTTGAAATTTTATACATATGAACTAAGCTTGTTCTAAGCTTAGGAGTGAGTAATGTACATTTCAGTAAATAATTTAAATCGCTGAGTTTTGTCGTTTGAAATTTTATATGAACTAAGCTTGTTCTAAGCTTAGGAGCGAGAATCATACATTTCAGTGAACAATTTTAATCACTGAGTTTTGTCGTTTGAAATTTTATATGAACTAAGCTTGTTCTAAGCTTAGGAGCGAGAATCTTACATTTCAGTGAATAATTTAAAACACTGAGTGTTGTCGATTGAAATTTTATATGAACTAAGCTTGTTCTAAGGTTAGGAGCGAGAATCATGCATTTTAGTGAACAATTTTAATCACAGAGTTTTGTCGTTTGAAATTTTATATGAACTAAGCTTGTTCTATGCTTAGGAGTGAGTAATGTACATTTCAGTGAATAATTTTAATCACCGAGTTTTGTCGTTTGAAATTTTATATGAACTAAGCTTGTTCTTAGCTTAGGAGTGAGTAATGTACATTTCAGTGAATAATTTTAATCACTGAGTTTTGTCGTTTGAAATTTTATATGAACTAAGCTTGTTCTAAGCTTAGGAGTGAGTAATGTACATTTCAGTGGATAATTTTAATCACTGAGTATTGTCGTTTGAAATTTTATATGAACTAAGCTTGTTCTAAGCTTAGGAGTGAGTAATGTACATTTCAGTGAATAATTTTAATCACTGAGTTTTGTCGTTTGAAATTTTATATGAACTAAGCTTGTTCTAAGCTTAGGAGCGAGAATCATACATTTCAGTGAACAATTTTAATCACTGAGTTTTGTCGTTTGAAATTTTATATGAACTAAGCTTGTTCTAAGCTTAGGAGCGAGAATCATACATTTCAGTAAATAATTTCAATCACTGAGTTTTGTTGTTTGAAATTTTATATGAACTAAGCTTGTTCTAAGCATAGGAGTGAGTAATGTACATTTCAGTGAATAATTTTAATCACTGAGTTTTGTCGTTTGAAATTTTATATCCCTTTCGTGACGGATTATAAATGAATGATTATCTCAAATTTTCTTTTATAAACTTAACGTCCTCTAGAATAAAACTTTCTTTACTTCGGCTATTTTATCCACCTATGCACTTTTTGGGGTCAAATTAGAACCAGCACAATTGCGCTGGTCCGTCCTCAAGCCGGTCGGTGTTCTCTAAGTAATTGCTAAAAATTGCCAACTTTTAGGCGTTTTATGATACAGAAGATTTATTGTAATTATTAAATCAGTATAATTTCAAATCTAGGAACACGAGATCAGCTTGATAGGGTGTTCAAATCATAGAAGTGAATAAGAAGAAGATAATAAGAACAGCAAATCCGTGTACCAATCTAATTCACGATTTCGATATTGTGGATTTGGAAGAAAACCGAAGAATGAGCATCGCTCAAAATTCACTGCATTACTAGCGAACTTAAGGTGAGATGAGACGAACTTTTCAGTTTGCGTTTTCGAAAAAAATCAGATCGACATTACCAAAACAATTTGTCTTATTCACAGCGGCTAGCGTACCGTTTCGCCTTAATCACCAACACCACATGCTCACTCACGCAAAATTTGGCGCGCTCGCACTGACAGACGCCCAGGTAGGATAAAGTCGTGGTTGTCGACACGGCGTCGGACTGAAAACGAAAACATCAGGGATGCATGTCGGGTCGGATGAGGAATGACAGAAAGTTCGCTGAAAACTTCGCTTCGCTAGTCCAACTGGCGAACTCCGATTTGGTGCTGCGAGGTCAATAATATGGAGTAATATTATTCACCCAAGTATTCAAAGTTCTTTAAAAAAAACTCGTAAAAACTGATATCGTGTTCCTTGAAATAAAATTATACGTCTAAGTTTTTACAAACTATCACTTTGTAGTGATTTAATAATTAAAATCAATCTTCTATACCATGAAATGCCTAAGAATAGGAATTTTCCGATAGAATTTGGACCGCCTTGGGGACGGAACAGCACAATTGTGCTGGTCCCACTTTGACCACCCAGAAATATTGTGCTTTTCAACAAAGCACCGCTTTTTCTTTGCCGTTTTGTAGAACTACTCTTTTTCTATCGATTTGTATCTCTGCATACCCGGATTAAACTAATATTCATAAAAATACGACAGATAAAACTTTGTCAACTCCTAGGGTGATAGTTAACTTTTTGTTTAACTTATTGTGGCGTTTTTCATAAACAATTCCAACCAAAGCTGAGGCTCAGAAATACAAGTTAGAGTAATAACTCGATCATAAAAAATATTTACATCACATATTTTGAGGAAAAAACAATTGAAAAAAATGTGCAAAACCAATGCTGAAAAACAGCACGATTGTGCTGGTTCGTCCCGAAAGGGATATGAACTAAGCTTGTTCTAAGCTTAGGAGTGAGTAATGTACATTTCAGTGAATAATTTTAATCACTGAGTTTTGTCGTTTGAAATTTTATATGAACTAAGCTTGTTCTAAGCTTAGGAGCGAGTATTATACATTTCAGTGAATAAAGCATTGTCCAGTTAGAATCCGGACGCAAAGTATAATTTATTGTGACGCTCTCAATGATCATAATCATATTTTTTTTACAGCAGTCTGATCATAAACAAGTCCTCTATTGATGGTGAAAATTTCATCGATTTTCTTGCTACGAGTGAAAAGTTATTTCAGATTGAAGACATGTGAAGGAAAAAAATCTTGCACAAACACGCTGAAAATTAAGCGTGGTCAGGTACGACAGTCGCGAAAAATGTTAATGTCTCCATAACCATTATGTGTGATGTGCACAGATGTTGTTAACCATGTCATGAGGAAGTGCCCAAGGAAGATTGAAGTTTATGTTCATGGATAAATCTGCTTGGAATTCCAAGATTTGCCAGGAAGTTCGAGCTCTGGACATCGTTTTCTCACATCACGATTTTGACACCAAATGTGTACAAAGATGATAACCTCAAGAATCGCGTGCTGCTTTTCAAAAATGCACACAAGGGATCTGTAGAGGTTTGAGCTAATTTGGTGAGCTATCACGACAGCCTGAGATGTGTAGTGGTGTCATCACTGTTGGATAGTGTTTATTAACGAAAAAAACACTCAAATTTCGCTTCTTTGGAATTCACTGAATAGCCCATAATTTCGCAAGTAGAGAAATATTTGGCAAAGTTTCTTTGGAATCCTAATCAAATTGGTAGAGAGTCTCATGACACTACAGAGATGACCTGATTGTTAAACAAATCCGCCGAAGGGGTTGATGTTAAAATTTACTACCATTGTGCAGATTTTTAAGGAAGTTTTAAGGAATCACGGAAAAAATGAGAAAATGTATTAAAAATTAAATTAAATAAATTTAATGATATTTTTCCATGAAACTACAGTAAATTATCTTTGTTTTGAGGGCTTCACCTTTTCTGTATGTTATTCCACCTCTGAGATATAAGTGATTATCTGCGTCCGGATTCTAACTGGACAATGCTTTAATTTCAATCACTGAGTTTTGTTGTTTGAAATTTTATATGAACTAAGCTTGTTCTAAGCTTAGGAGTGAGTAATAATTTAAAAACCTCCTGGAGTTCCCCGGATAGTCAGAAACTTCTCCAGGAGTTCCCCGGAAATATCTCCAGAAGTTCCTCGAGAATTTCTTGAGCAGTTCATCGGCAATTCTTCCAGGAGTTCCTCATAAATTCTTCCACTAGTTCCAAATTGCTCCAGGTGTTCTTCGGTAATTCCTCCGGGAGTTCCTCGGGAGTTCTCCAGAAATATCTGTTGGAGTTCTTCGGGAATATCTCCAGAAGTTCCTCGGGCATTCCTTCATGAGTTCCTTGGGAATTCCTCCAGGAAATCCTCGGGAATTCCTCCAGGAGTTCCTTGGGAATTCCTCCAGAAGTTCCTTGGGAATTCCTCTATCAGTTCATGGGGATTCATTGAGGAGATCCTCGAGAATTTATGCAGGAGTTACTCGAGAATTTCTTCAGGAATTCGCCAGAAATTTCCTCAGGAGTTCGCCAGAAGCGGATATTTCAGGTGTTCGCCTGAAGCTGAAATATCTGAGTTCTTCGGAAATATATCCAGAAATTCCTCTGGAATTCCTCCAGGAGTTCCTTGCAAATTTCTGCAGGAGTTCCTCAAGAATTTCCTCGAGGATTGATCCAGGAGTTGCTCAGAAATTCTTCCAGCAGTTTCAAATTGCTCCAGGCGTTCCTCAGAAATTCCTCCTGGAGTTCCTCGGAAATTCCTCCAGAAGTTCCTAGGGAATTTCTGCAAAAGTTCCTTGGGAATTTTTCCGGGAGTTCCTCAGGAATTTCTCAAGAATTATCTCGAATATTCATTAAAGAGTTCTCGGGATTTTTTTCTCCGGGACTTCCTCGAGAATTCCTTTAAAAATTCAAGCGGAATTCTTCCAGGAGTTCCTCAGAAATTTTTCCAGCAGTTCCAAGTTGCTCCAGGGGTTCCTTGGAAAATCCTCCAGGAGTTCCTCGGGAATTCCTCTAGGAGTTTATTTGGAATTCATCCAGGAATTCTCCATTAGTTCTAACATGCTCCAGGAGATCCTCGGGAATTCCTCCTGGAGTTCCTCGGAAATTGCTGCAGAAGTTCCTCAAGAATTTCTTTAGGAGTTCTACAGAAATAACTTCAGGAGTTTTTCGGCAATATCTCCGGACGTTCCTCGGGATTTCCTCATGGCGTTCCTTGGAAATTTCTCCGGAAGTTCCTCTAGAATTTCCTCGAGGATTAATTTAGGACTTCATTAGAAATTCTTCCAGCAGTTCCAAATTGCTCCAAAAGATCATTGGGAATTCCTCCAGAAGTTCCTCAAGAATTCCTCCAGAAGTTCTTTGGAAATTCCTCCAGAAGTTCCCCGGGAATTTCTCCAGGAGTTCCTCGGAAATTCCTCCATGAGTTCATTGGGAATTCATTAAGGAGATCTTCGGGAATTTACGCAGGAGTTTCTCGAGAATTCTTTCAGGATTTCCCCAGAAATATCTGCAGGAGTTCTTCGGAAATATCTCCAGAAATTCCTCGAGAATTCCTTGATTTTTTTTACAATAGTTCCTCAAGAAAATCCTCGAGGATTAATCTAGGAGTTCCTCGGAAATCCGCCCAAGAGTTCCTTGGAATTCCTTCAAGAGTTCTTCGGAAATTCCTTCAAGAGTTCTTCTGAAACTAGAGACGAACCAGCCAAGGGCTGAAAGTCTCTTTAATAAAGACAAATCAATCAATCAATTCTTCTGAAACTCCTCCAGAAGATCCTCCAGGAGTTCTCCGGGAATTCCTCCATGAGTTCCCCGGGAATTCCTTCAGGACTTCCTCGGAAATTCTTCCAGGAGTTTATCGAGAATTTCTCCAGGAGTTCCTCGGATATTCCTCCAAGAGTTCCTCCTTCAGGTGTTCCCCGGAATTCCTCCAGGACTTCCTCGGAAATTTCTCCAGAAGTTTATCAGGAATTTCTCCAGGAGTTCTCCAAGAGTTTCTCTTAAATTTCTCCAGTAGTTCCTAGGGAATTCCTCCAGAAATTCCTCGGGAATTCCTCCAGGAGTTCCTTGGGAATTCCTCCAGGAGTTCCTTGGCAATACCTCCAGGAGTTCCTTGGCAATTCCTCCAGGAGTTTTTTGGAAATTCCTCCAGGAGTTCCTCGGGAATTCCTCCAGGAGTTCCTCGGGAATTCCTACAGGAGTTCATCGGGAATTCCTCTATCAGTCCATTGGGAATTCATTAAGGAGATCCTCGAGAATTTATGCAGGAGTTCCTCGAGAATTTCCTCAGGAGTTCGTCAGAAGCGAATATTTCAGCTGAAATATCTGAGTTCTTCGGAAATATATCCAGAAATTCCTTTGGAATTCCTCTCGGAGTTCCTTGCAAATTTCTCTAGGAGTTCCTCATGAATTTCCTCGAGGATTGATCCAGGAGTTGCTCAGAAATTCTTCCAGGAGTTTCAAATTGCTCCAGAAGTTCCTCGGGAATTCCTCCAGGAGTTCCTTGGATTTTTATCCGGGAGTTCCTCAGGAATTTCTCAAGAATTATCTCGAGGATTCATTCAAGAGTTCTCGGGATTTTTTTCTCCGGGTCTTCCTCGGGAATTCCTTTAAAAATTCAAACGTAATTCGTCCAGGAGTTCATCAGAAATTCTTTCAGCAGTTCCAAGTTGTTCCAGGAGTTCCTAGGAATGTCTTCCAGGAGTTCCTCGGGAATTCCTCAAGGAGTTTATTTGGAATTCATCCAGGAATTCTCCACTTATTCCAAGACGCTCCAGGAGTTCCCCAGAAATTCCTCCTAGAGTTCCTCGGGAATTGCTGCAGAAATTCCTCGAGAATTTCTTTAGGAGTTCTGCAGAAATATCTTCAGAAGTTTTTCGGCAATATCTCCAGACGTTCCTCGGGATTTCCTCCTAGCGTTCCTTGAAAATTTCTCCGGGAGTTCCTCTAGAATTTCCGCGAGGATTAATTTAGGAGTTCCTCAAAAATTCGTCCAGCAGTTTCAAATTACTCCAGATGATCCTTGGGAATTCCTCCAGGAGCTCTGACAAATTTTCCGGAAGTTCATCAAGAATTTCCTTGAGGATTCATCCACAAGTTCCTCTGAAATTCCTCCAAGAGTTCCTCTGGAATTCCCCCAGTAGTTCCTTAGTGAGTTCTATAAGAAATTCCTCGAAAATTCCTCCAGGAGTTCTTTGGGAATTCCTCACGGAGTTTCCTGGAAATTGCTCAAGGAATTCCTCAAAAATTGCTCCAGAAATCCTTGAAAATTTCTTGCTCTAAGAGATCCCCGAGAATTCATCCAGGAGTTCTCTGTAAATATCTCTAGTATGTCCTCAAAAATTCCTCTTGAATATCCTCGTGAATTCCTCCAGGAGTTCCTCTGGAATCCCTCCAGAAGTTTATCGGGAATTGCTCCAGGACTTTCATCTGAATTGCTACAAGAGTTCCGCCGAAGTTGCCTCGAGAGTTCCTCTGGTAATACTCCAGGAGATCATCAAAATTTGTTCCAGGAGTTCTACGGGAATTGATCCAAAACTTCCTCTTGTATTACTCCACGGGTTTTCAAAGAAATCCTGGAGAAATTCCTTAAGAACTCATGCAGCAAATCTCGAGGAACTCCTGGAGGAATAACCGAGGAACTTCGGGAAGAATTCCAGAGCAACTCCTGAAGAAATTTCCTCATGGGTTCTACTGGATAAATTTTTGAGGAGCTCGTGGAGGAATTCTCGAGGAACTCCCTTACAACTTCTGGATGAACTCCTGTATAAATTTGAGAAAGTCCCAGAGTAACTCCCGAGGAATTTCCGAGGAACTCTTGGGTGAATTTTCGAGGAAATCCCTAGAAACTCATTGAGAAATTTCCGAGGAATTTCTGAATGAATTTTCTAGGAGCTGCTGAAAGAATTCTAGTGGAACTGCTGGAGTAGTTCCCGAGAAACTACTGAAGAAATTCCCGAGAAACTTCGAAAAACTGGAGGGATTCTCGTGGAACTCTTGCAAGAATTTTCAAGAAACTTCTGCAGGAACTCCTGCAGGAATTCCCGAAGTCCTCCTGCTGGAATTCCTGGAGGATTCTAATACCTACATAATTGATTACTAATAATGTTTATATTTTTCCAGGGTGACAACGCAGCCATCTTCGAGTCAGTGTTGCATTAACCCTGGCGCCGTCGGAATAATCGTTTCCTTATTGTTTCAAAGTGTCAAGATGGCTCGGGGACCGAAGAAACATTTGGAGCGTATGAACGCTTCAAAAAGATGTTGGACCAGACCAGACCAGGTTAACTTTGCCCCGCGTACATCCATGGATCCACACAAGCTTGTGATTTTCTTTCGCATCTGAAGTACGTCTTGACCACCACCGATGTCACCAAGATCTGTAACGTCACATCTAGATCGATGACAAGGTTCGCACTGGCTTCAACTACCCGGTCGGATTCATGCGTTAGATCGGCCGTGGAAGGTGCCGTTCATCTTGATTGGATCCGAGCATCCACCAGAACGATTATTGTCACCGGTGATGGGCGTGTTCAAGCTCGACCACGAAGATCTGTGCGTGACCAACTATCAGAACGGAAGATGAGCGGTTTGCATGCGGGTAATCGCTTTTTTAAAAAGTGAGAAGAAGACCTGTTTTGAATGCTGAAAATACAAAAATCCGTTTATAATACCACTATGAAAGTAAACTGAAATATGTAGAAGAATACGAAAGCCCGCTTAGCCGAAGCGGTATGCAAGCGATGTTCAATTTCCGATCGATTTAGGATAGGGTGACGATGGATATTATCCGCAGGTTCAATTCGTCATGAAGGGATTTTGTCGGCCAAACTACCTGAAACTTGGTCGTTTAATTCAGCTTGGTTGGGAAGGATTTGAGGCCTAGGTACTCTGAGTTCAACAGCTTTTAACCGTTATGTGGCCGGCAAATTTTTTGCTTTTTTCTACACCGTGTATTTTAAATGGGTGCTGGGTACCCGGGTACCCTGCCGGCCACATAAGGGTTAAAAATCCCCCATGACGAAGAGAACAAAACTGCCAAGATACGCAATTTCCCCTATTTTCATATCCCAGTTGGGACGAAAACAATAAAGGAAGCAATACATATTAGTTCAACGCTTTATTTATTTTTGTTGTGTTTATTGATTGTTTATAACCTTCTCTTCTTTGTTCTCTTCTATAGCTGATTAAATTATATTTTTATTCTTTTTCGATTTGAATTTAGTATAGATTTAGTGTTTACTTCAGTTATACAAAATTCCGAATGTAAAGGGATGAAAAGGCAATTTAATCGGCTATAGAAGAGCCTTTGAAATCGTTTCCATTTAACGTCGCTTCATTCACATCGTACAAATGTAGGTACATCGAATAAATTACATCGCAAGAATTACATCGGATCTGTTTATTATATCAACAGCCGCCGAGTACATCGGGCTGTGTAATATTCATCAATCGATGTAACGACCTGGTTGCAGCGATTTCGATGTAATATTCAACAACTTTTTTGCTGTGTATAACATCCTAGTAGAACCCTATACATTTTATTAGGATTGGACATTTGGTTATCGAGATATCTTTCAAAGACTACTTGGGAGTAATACAGGTTAACCTTTTGAGAGATTTTTGACCAAGTGTATCATAATAAATATCTCAGCCGTTTATTTCGATTGGAAATTTGGTTACTGAGATATCTTTCGAAGAGTACTTAGGAGTTATACAACTAATCTTTTTGAGATTTTTAACAAAGTGTATCATACTAAATATCTCAGCCATGTGTCAATCGATTTGTGTTCTCTTGGTACCAAATGAAAGCTTCAACATCCTAGTAGATTGCTCAGAAATTTTATTAGGATTGGACATTTGGTTACAGAGATATCTTTCGAAGTGTACTTAGGATTTATTCAACTAAACTTTTTGAGTGTATCATAATAAATATCTCAACCGTCTGTCAACCGATTTCGGTTCTCCTGGCACTAAATGAAAGCTATAACATCCTAGTAGAACCCTATACAATTTTATTAGGATTGGACATTTGGTTATCGAGATATCTTTCAAAGAGTACTTGCACCAAATGGGAGCTGCAATATCCTTGTAAAAGGCCCTGAAATTTTATTTCGATTCGACATTTACTGAGATTACTGAGATATCTTACGTAGAGCATTTCAATAAATTCTTTTTTTTTTTATTTTATTATATTCACTTGTTATCTTGCATAAGTTTTTGACCATTATATGGGAAATTAGTTTTCAATAAATAATGCTGACCTCATATATAGTGTATACTATACTGCCCCCACTCGCAAAACAGTCCCATATGAATAGGAAACCCAGCAAAGATGGGACTGTTTTGCGAGTGGCGGCAGTATAGCAGGTTATTGTTTTCAACAAAATTATAAATAACAATTACAAATAAACAGGAATTCTATGAAAACTAACAATATGTTAAATGAAAGCTTTGAATTTATATATTGTGGGAAAAATGCAAGAACCGGACAGCCAAAATAATTAGCTAGTTAACTAGCTAATGCCAAAACTGATTAACTTAGTAGATATATCATTTTTGTCCTTTCTACACCATAACCATGAATACCAAGTACTTCGGAGCTAATTTAATAGACTGATTAAGAGATATTAGACAAAGTGTATCTCGGTGATTTTCTTATCCATTTATTTATCGATTCAAGATCTTTTGGCAGTTAACAAAAGATACAATACCTATTCCAGAATATGTAAGCTATTTTTTAAACATTCCATACAAGATTCTAGGAGGTGTCTGGCATTTCTGGTAGTTTAGCCCATGATCCATGATGATATTTTGGAAACCAATCTTCTAGATGCCAAATCCATAATATTTTCTAGAACTTTTGGTCAATAGCACGAAATTAATATGTTAAATACAAATAATACAACAATAATTTCAATAAGTGTAAGAAGGGTTCTGTTCACCATAGGTGGATTAAATCGGGTTTTTAAATTTATTTTTAATCGTAAATATTAACTAAGCTAATTTTTCACTCCTCTACGAATCCTATCTAGACTGCCAACTGCTCACACACGTATTAGTCATATGCCGTCTGAGCGATATCATCATGTTACATGTGATATACATATGTGGAATTCGACAGACTATTGTCCTCATTACAAATCTTAGAGAAGGACATACAGATTAAATACTGACATTAAGGTGAAGATATGACGAAGCCATACCTCGAATTTTCAAGAGCACAAATCTGAAGAACCAAATGTTGATTTTCGCTGAAAAGTCACCACCACCAGCGGGTAACCAATCTATCAATTTTTCAGCGCAAACCAACATTCAGTCCATCAGATTTGTGTTCTTGAAAATTCAAGGTGTGCGTGTGGCTTTGTTATATATTCACCTTAAAAACATCCTCTCAAATGACCCATCTGTAGAAGCAGCCCTGTTACTTTACTTGAAATATACAAAAATACGAACAAATTTAGTTGATAACTACTTAAAACTGAAGGCCCCGACTATAGGACTACAAAGATCACGATTCTCTACTAGTATCAGTAACAAAATAATATCAAACTCTAACTCTGTAGTAACCTCGTAACACCTCTCTAACTGGCCAAGGGACCCTCTACCGTATGCGTGATAATGTTTGCACCATCGTTAAATAACGTTCCAGTTTTACTTGTGAATACAATGTATTGGTTTTATTTGCAGGTGTTTAAGCTATAACTCATGTCATAGGGGCTGTCCATTAATTACGTAAGGGTTTATGGGGGGACTTTCTTTTATGGCGCTACTCGTAGTTCCTGGATGCCATTGGTAATAATGTAAGTTTTTTTTCTATGGTCGAAGGATCATAAAGGCCACCGTAATTTTTCTTTCGATATGCCATGCCATTAAGTAGCTGATTTCGCGTTTCTTTGCCATTTTTCTCATTGAGCGCATATAATTCACCCAAATCTTCTATTTGGTGGCAGCGATAGCCTTCTTAATCCATGGTAACCTTGGACGACCAGTGGACACCTTCGGGAATAGTTGCCCTTGCTTTTTTTTCGGTCTAAGGCCGTTTTACGGTTCTCCTGAACACTCCTGAAATGTCTTTTTTAACATTTGCGCGTGGACAAGTCCAGACTACCGCTGCCACCCCTTCATGGTGCAAATTTTAAACTTAAGAAATCGGATTTTTTTACCCGCAACCTACTGTGATATGAGTTAGAGCTTACGTGCATGCAATAAAAACCAAGACATTGTGTGTGCAGGTGATATGGGTACCTACCTTATTTGTACGATATGGTGCAAACATTATCACGCATACGGTATTGCGCTTCTTTTCCTTATAATCAAAAAGGCGAACCAGCCCCAGGCTGAAATCTGTATAGCCCAATCCCGCCGGTCCCCAAAACTTGCCTGATCCTTCATCAGCGTCAGGTTAACACCTAAATCCTCCAGCATGGGAACGCCCTACTTCAATTCGTTGAACACGTACTATTGCTGAACGCGCTCCATGTGCGAATCTCCCACCGGGAACGACGAACTGACTGATGTTATAGGTCAGCTTCGCCTTCATCATCTGATCGAAGCGCAGACCGTAGCACCAGTAGCCCCACCAGTCGGCTTTCTTGCGCATTTGTCGGTAGAACCAGTCGACCAGCTCGAACAGCTTGTAGCGACGTGGGCCCACATCCTGGCACACTTGACCCTGGCTGTCGGAATCCTTAGTGGCGTTAACGATACCCTGGGCCACGTCCGAGCAGTGGACCGGTTGCTTGACGGTCCTCTCTCACTTGTACCAAAGCAGCATTCCACGAAACTGACGGAACCACAGATGAGCGAGGTAGCGAAGGAAGCGATCTGCATGTCCATAGATGTCCGCCGGACGGAAGATGACGGCCTCGGGGAAATCCTCTTCGTGGTACTCGCTCTTGAGGAGCATGCTGCCCTCCTTGGTCAGAATCGGCTTCGACTGCGGGGTACAATTCAAGCTCGCGACCAACCAGATAGATGACGACGTTCAAATGCATTACTGCCTTGTAGATGGACTCATCGTCACACAGATGATAGGGAGTAAACAAAACCTGGCCCAGATCGCTGACCAGTTTCAGCAGGAAGGCTTCGTAGTGATTTGCCCGATTGGGAATAAGGGAGCTCGTCTTTCCCAACTTGTTGCTCGCGTAGCGGCCCAAAAATCCGGTGGCTCCGAAAACAGTTGCTACAACACCGTTGAAACTCGATCGACCACCAGTGCCACGCCTCATATCAGCCGGATTCGTATTCAAGAGCTCACGGGGGACATCCGAGCTGTAGTCTGCCTTTAGACAGATGATCCCCAGGGCATTGGTTTGCTGTTTGGAATAAATTACCGAGGCCATTATGACCGTCCTGCAATTACACTCGGGTGACGGAAGTATACTATAATATTTTTTCTCGAATATATTGTGCTGCTGCCGTTTTCCGATGTGGTGACAGATCTTTCCCGAAAAATAACCGCAGATATTTTTCGATATTTTCCACAAACTAATATTTATTAGAGCATCGCCACGGGAGTCCTCATCGCTATCCTTATTATACCACTCCTTGTCGGGTGCTATTTTAGGATAGCACCCCACCTTCCCACCAGTGGTTTCTATTTTGGGTTTGAGGCCTTGAAAAACATATTGATGCTCCACCGTGCGTTGCTAAACGTGGTCCTTACTTTTTATCGGACGTAGTACTAACTGAAACAAATTAAATATGTCCTTATGGCTTTTGATGGATCCTGCATAAAATCACAAAGGCATAAAGGGTCACAGACAAACGCACGCAACACTTCTAACGTTTCGTCACAGACAAGCAGACGTCTCCAGTGCCAGTCTCCCTCTAGTAATTTCTTATCGTTTTATTTTTTAAAGAATATTTAAATCAAATATTCTGTAGTTTGCAAATTGTTCGCAGACGGCGCTCACATAATTTTTGCTCCTGTTTGACGTTCGCTCACTACCGGCACCTACTGAGCGTTTTGTGAAATAGCATGTTTGCCATTGGGGATTATGTTTATATGACGATGATTTTAATAGCAATTTCTTTCAAGTGATACGTTTGCTATTCAAAATCATAGTCGCGGAAACATATTCACCCAATCTAAAAGGACTGAGTTTGACCAATGGAGTGGCCAGTCATAAACTAGGTGACAATAGTGAGCGAATGTAAAACTTGAACAAAAACGCTGCGAGCGCCACAGATGGGCAGTTGGCCAACTATTAAATTTTAGCACAGGTGATCCACTGCTTTGCACTGTTCGTACAAATACAGGATAAGTTAGATCATTTCCATTTTTTCGTCAGATGTTTGTATACGTTTAATGAACTATTATGCCAAGTTTGGTGAAAATTTCTCTGCTCGTTTTTGTTCTAGAGCTAAATGATTCAGCAAAAGTCGGTATTTTTCCTATTTTTCCTATTTTAATTCAAACAATATTTAGAGACGAACCAGCTAAGGGCTGAAAGTCTCTCTAATAAAGACAAATCAATCAATCAATCAAACAATATTTGAATATTCAATATTCCGAAACATGAACATTATTTTCAACGGAAAAAAATACCAGCATGCCCTACAGTATGCATATTAGCACAATCAAATACCGTTTCATGAACAAGTTCTTGACAACAAGATCCTTCTTGATCTAACCTGTTCTTTGTTAGCATGTTTGTTTACATCCAAGACATTTGCCATTACTATTAGTGTTTTATGTAAAAATGTCATTATTTCATATAATTATAATGTAATCTATTTAGCGCCGGCAATAAGTCGCAGATTAATCCAGGAGGGTTTATATGGTACGATGAGAGAAGCCATAGATTCGAAGCGAACCATGTCCGAATACCGAACTACTTATGATAACTGCAAGAAGTCCCACAAGTTTCATTAAGTTTTACAGAAGGGCTAGATAAGAATCTCGAGTTAAATAAAAGGTGTAATAGATGATTTATAAAAAAAACATATACAAAAAAAAAACAAAATTTATATATTTGCCTTCAGTGCATCCATCTTCCCAATGGATCACAGGTGATTCACCCCAAAAATCAATTTTTCCATTTCTAACGATATTTTGGAGTAAAACTATACATCTTTTGTTCTGGTGATTTGTTAAGAAACCATTTTATCTATTTTTAAATGTCAAAACACCTTGTGGGAAAGAAAGGGTTAAATAAGCCGTTGAATTGGTGTACGTGAGAATTATTAGTGTTGCATCTGTTTGTTTGTGATAGGGTTCTGGAAAACATATATAGTCACGTAAGACAAAGTGCATAAATATTCACCTTATGCTTTATTGATCCACTGCTGTTCATTTTCCATACCACTGCTCAGCTCACTTCACCGCAAAATATAAATAAGGAAAGTGACGTCACACAAACCATCGGAATAGCAACTCAGTGCAAGATTTGAGTGGGTCCCCAAATGTGGAAACCCATCGCTAATCCCATGTCGCGTCCTTATTTTTCATTCCCGTTTAGATACCACCGGTGTGAACATGGGTCCCTATTCAGGGCCCGGAAATAGGGATAGGGACCCAGATAGGGACGCCCGTGGCGATGCTCTTAGCCCATTATTGGGCCGTGCGTGAGAGGCGCGGTGATTAAATTTTCTGTAGTTTGTTGACGTACGGACAAATCATAACAGAGAACGCAAAATTAATATGACACCAATACCATCATACTCTCATATCGGTGAAACGATATAAACGATATTAGACCAAGTAGACAATTTCGTCAGTAGGCGAAAATCAGGGGGCCCCCAGGTAACCACTAAGCACTGATATAAGTGGTATAGAGGCACTTCAACAGCTTTTCAGTGCCAACAGGCTCTAAAGAAGGTTTTCAAATGCTTATAGGCCTTGTAAATCGTAAGCATTGAAATAAGCCGTATATGGGTATATAACGCTATCTTGTAGTGCTTGTTAGCCCTGTGCTTTAAAGCCTAGTTAGACAGCTGTCAGTGCTGTTGAACGGCTTGTCTTACATGACATTTGACATGACATCCATACCAATCAAAATAAATTTCAATCAAACCAAAACTAAAACCGATGAAAGTAAATCTAACATAGAAGAAAGGTCCAGGCCTTCAGGAATTGAAAAAAGTTATTGGCAAGCGGCAGCATGTAGTACACCATGGATTATGATCCCGGTCATAAATCTGACATCGAGATAGATCCCCTTCAAATTTCCAGATGATTCCCAGCGCAACTTCTATCTCCCGCGAATCTGCACGTCATCGATTAGCGCTTCCTCAACTTCAAACTTTAACACCATTGGATTCATCTGAATTAGCAATATCTTTTCCTTTATAGTACAAACTAATGAGTAGGCAGTGGTTCGAGTAACGTCTTTATTCAGTAGCGGTTGGAATAATAATGAAAAGAAAAAGTAGTTGTCACTTCTGCAGTGGTTGCTGTGATCGTGACCATCGACTTCCGGTTGCTGTGATCAACACCCCTGCTCAACCGAAGAGATTCAGCTTCTTCCGAAGATGTAGGAATGGTCCTGCAGGTAGCCCTTTCGTAAATATGTCAGCAACTTGCTCTTTGGTGGATATATAAACTGGCAGTATAGTTTTGTTCTGGATGCATTCTCGAATAAAGTGAAACCTGATATCCACCCACATGCTTCATTCTTCGATGATCTCGCGGTTCCTCAGCAATCCTTATACATGACTGGTTGTCTTCAAATATTTGTGTAGGTTCTACAATACTGACTCCAAATTCTTGTAATACATTCCGTAGCCATATTGCTTCACAAGCTGCCTGACTTAATGAAACATATTCTGCCTCTGTTGATGAGAGCGCTACGGTGTTCTGTTTCCTGGTGGTCCATGAAACGGTTGATCCATAGATTTGGAAAGTGAAACCTGAGACGGATCGTCTGTCCACGCCATCGTTGCCCCAATCTGCATCTGCATATCCTACCAATGGACTGGAGTCTGTTGCGCGGGAATACACTAATCCAAGATCTCTTGTGCCTTTAAGGTACCGCAAAATCCTTTTCAGGTGATTCCAATGTTCATCCGTTGGTGCTGATTGATATCTGCTAAACGTGTTGACTGCCGCTGCTATGTCTGGTCTTGTTGATAGCATTAGATACGACAGGCATCCAATTAGTTCCTTATACGGGTATTTCGTCACTTCCTGATTTTCTTGAAGTCCAAATTGAGGTTTCTGTTCCATTGGAGTTGATGTTGGCCGACAATCTTCCATTCCAAAACGTTTCAGCATACCATCAATGTATTTCGGCTGGCTGATTTTCAATCGTCCCTGGTTGACATCTCGTTCAACTATTATTCCAAGAAACTGCTTAATTTCTCCCATATCGGTCATTTCGAATTTTTCAGAAAGTTGTGCTTTGATTCGTTTGACTTCTTCGATATTGTTTGTCATCAGCAAAATGTCGTCCACGTACAGCAACAAATATACAATGACATCTCCACTTCGTTTCCAGTACAAACAGCAATCATGATTGAAGCGCTTGAATCCCAAACTCAGCACAAATGAATTGAATGCTTCATTCCAGCTTCGTGGCGCCTGCTTGAGTCCATAAAGCGATTTCTGTAGGCGGCATACCAAATTTCGATCTCCTTCCTCGAATCCATCTGGCTGATTCATATAAATTTCTTCCTTCAAGTTTCCATTCAGAAACGCTGTTTTCACATCCATTTGGTGTATGATGTACTTGAAATGGTTCGCAATACTCAGCATGATTCGGAACGTCGTGATCCGGGCCACTGGAGCATAGGTTTCGGTGTAATCGTAATTCTTCCTCTGGGAGTATCCTTTGGCAACGAGACGTGCTTTATACCGCTCAATATTTCCATCATCGTCACGCTTGATACGGAATACCCATTTGCTTTCCACGATGTTCTTTCCTTCAGGTCTGGGTTCTAGCTTCCAAGTTCTGTTTTTCTTCAAACTCTGCAGTTCACTTTCGATTGCTGCTTTCCATCGGTTCCAATCGTCCCTCTTCTTCAATTCAGCTATACTACTCGGAATATCTTCTACAAAAGCTTCTGCGTTCAAGGCATAGGCCGTCGGCGTTTCCACACTGCTGTATGACACGTGATAATCGTTCATCCAGGCGGGGGGGTTTGCAATACGTTTCGTCACGGGATGGTCGCTGAATGTTTCGTCCATTACATGCGTTCTTTTACGACTCGGGCCTTCACCAGCATCTTGAATGACATCGCCAGAATTTCCAACGGGTTCATCAACTTCGGTTCCATGAAAATTTTCGTTGTTTTCATTTCGAGTTTGAGTTCCATCGTCTTGCTCGTTATTGTTTGGTTCTACTTCAGGCTGCGGTTCCACCTCCTTCTCTAGTTCAAACGATTGTTCTTCCGATCCATCGTCAAAATAGGTTGAGCTTGTTATTAGTTTCCTGCTGTTCTCATCGAAGATAACATCTCGGCTCACAAAAACTTTCCTTCTCCGCGGATCCCATATTCTGTAGCCATTGGACGCATATCCTACCATGTAGTTCTTCTCGGACCTGGGATCCAGCTTTCCTCTGCATTGCTTCGGTACGTGCGTGTGCGCAAATGCTCCGAATACTCTCAGGTTGTCTATATCCGGCTTCCTATTGTACCATACTTCGTAGGGGGTTTTCTGGACATCCAGTGCGGTTGATGGACTCCGGTTTGACAAATACGCTGCAGTCAAGACGGCTTCTCCCCATAAACTTTTTGGTAATCCAGCATCAAACACCATCGAGCGAGCTTTGTCCAGTAGGGTCCTGTTCATACGTTCCGCAACTCCATTTTGTTGGGGGGTATACGGAGCCGTGAATTCCATGGAAATTCCTTCTCCACGACAAAATGTTCGAAACGCCTTGCTCGTATATTCACCACCATTGTCACATCGTATCCTCGCTATCTTCACGCCAAAATGAGCTGTAACCTTCGCATTGTATTCTTGAAAACATTCGAAAACTTCGTCCTTGCTTTTCAGTAAATACACCACGGTAAAATGACTAAAGTCATCGATGAACGTAACGAAGAATCTCTTGCGGTCATAGGTTCCTGGCGTGTAGGGTCCACTAACGTCGCTATGTATAAGCTCCAGTATCCTTGACGATCGTTGTCCTTCACCACTTCCAAATGGTTGACGAGCTTGTTTTCCACTCAGGCACACTTCGCACGGTTTTTGTTTAACTCCTGCCGATAACGTCGCTTTCGTACTCACCATTCCATTCTTCCACAGCTTTTGCAAATTTGCTTCACCCAGGTGACCAAATCTTCGATGCCAGAGCTCAAGTTCAACTTCCTTGGTCAGCAACGCTTCTCCTGACTTGTTCAAGGTGACATTCAGCTGATAGAGTCTTCCACATTTCCGGCCAGTTGCGACAGTTTGATTGTTCTTCTTGATTTCCACTTTTCCACCGGCAAATGTAATGGCCATACCTTTCTCTTCCAGACGACTGATGGAGAACAAATTCAGATGTAATCCAGGAACGTAGAGTACTTCTTCAACAACTGAGAAAATCTTCCTTCCATCTACTTCTCCACAGGTCCGAATAGTTCCAGCATACTTGGCGATTAGCGATTGGCCACTTTTTGCAACGGCGATTGTTATCTCCCTCGGCAAACGGTGTAGTTCTTCGAAATAGCTTCTCTCTTTCACCATATGGTCAGATGCTCCTGAGTCCAGAAACCACTGGAAAGAATCGTTGGTCTTCTCCGTAACTGCTGCTGCTAGCTCCGGCTCGCAGGCCGCAACAAAGGCAATATCGGCAGCTTGATCGGTAGCACAATTCACATTTCCTCGTCCTCTCCGTGTTCCGTTAAACTTCGAATACTCACGTGGCTTTCCGCAAACATCCGCAATCTTCGCTTTGCATTCCGAGCGTTTGTGCCCGACTCTCCCACAGTTGTAGCACTTGAACGAAAACCTCTTTCCAGCAAACGCAGATTCCGAGCCAGGTTCTTCGTCGAGACAATCGTTTTTCACAAAACGCTTCGCTTCTTCTTCAAGCAAACGGTTCTTGACGAATTCCATCGACAGCTTCTCAAATGCCATTGTTTCCAGCGCCGTGCACAGACCGTCGTATTGTTCCGGTAACGTGAGCAGTAGTTGAGTGATGGCATCATCTTCTTCAACCTTGGCACCAGTCATCTTCAGTCCTCGCAATAGCTTGTCGAACTCCAACAAATGATTCTGCATGCTCGTACCGCTCCTCAACTTCAGCAAACCAAGTCTTCTTCGGTAGTACAAACGGTTAGCGAGACCTCGACGTTGAAAAGTTTCTTGCAGGCTATCCCAGCATTCCTTCGCAGTTCGCCTTTCCATCACGAATTCCAGGTAGCTATCGGCAACGCGGTGTACGATCAGACTCTTGCACTTCCGATCAAGCTTCCATTTTTCCTCGAGTTGATGCTTCTTCCTCGCCTTTACCTCCGCAGTATCTCCAGGGCGTTCAGCAAAATCTTCCTCGTTAATGGATTCCTCGATACAACTTGCAAGGCCTTTTTCTTCCAACAATACACGCATCCGATACGCCCACTGATCGTAGTTCCTTCCGTCGAAAATCCACTTCTTCTCGTCCTCCATTTTACTTGGTTTAAAACTCGCTTCTCGTATCAGGGCCAATAACCTAATGAGTAGGCAGTGGTTCGAGTAACGTCTTTATTCAGTAGCGGTTGGAATAATAATGAAAAGAAAAAGTAGTTGTCACTTCTGCAGTGGTTGCTGTGATCGTGACCATCGACTTCCGGTTGCTGTGATCAACACAAACAAGCTCTCAGTTTGTTCTATGTAGTAGATTTCCCCTGATATTTCGCTCGCTGTCCTACCTTTCTACCGAAAACAACCCAAATTTATCATCACTCGATCGATCGAATGTGGCTTCGGATCCGATCGTCTTTGTATCTGATTTAAGATCCGTCTGCTACTCCTGGATGGAAAAATCAACAATGCATTGCTCTTTGCTTCAAATACCATTCTGAGCGTATGAAGTTCACGATGCATTTGTGGAGTATATGGTTAACACGTAGAAATTCAACGCAGGAACATTGAGGACATTGGCCGGAATCTGGATCAAGTAGCAAAAAGATGAACGTCGACGAGAAGTAGAGTATATAGATAGTAGAGTAAACATAGATCCGTGTAGATGAATCCGTTGTATCCAAACGAACTGTCAAAATCTGTATCCAAACGAGCATGACGTCACGATTTGGACAACATCAATGGAGCCCATGACGTCATATTCAACCGTTGCACTCTTGAAAATTACTACTTACACGCTTGAAACATTTTAGTCAGCGGTGTCCGCGGATCTATGTTTACTCTACTATCTATAGTAGAGTAGAAGTAGAAAAGCAAGACAAAAATAGAAGTGTTTTTTTTTCTTTTTTTATTTACATTTGACATTCCTCTCGCCAGAGACTCGGTACGGGAAGCCGCTTATCAGCCGAATAATACGCCAAAAGTGGCTTTTGAGCAGCCCTATTAGATGATATTGTTCCAATTAGCTCTGTTGAACATGTTCTATATTCGACTATAGAACCGACTTAATGCCATTTTTACGGCTTAATGGTTACTTGGGACAATATATGGTTCAAGAGTACATATTTACTCATTTTTTGACGTTTTTATTAACCATAGTTGAAAATATATATTTTTTATGTTTTTAGCCTTTTGTCTCCTCCCTAGCTTAAAACACATACTTTGAGTGTTTTTTTTTCACCGTGTATGTCAGATAGGAACATTTTTGAAATCCCAGTGCGAAAAATGTCGAGCTCAGTCACACAAGGTTGACCTCAAATGTCAAAGTAGAACTATTTACCATTTTACTTATTTCGAATTTTCTCATTATTCCTTTGTTTTTCAAGTTCGAGTAAAGTACAACTCCGATTAGAATACCATGCTTGATCGTATTGTGGATTTACCGGCTATTTGTATTCTACCGGTTACTTGGGTAGCCGTTACAAAGTAGCCGTTTTCATATAAAAATCAACTTGATTGTCAAAAAATGAATGTCGCTGAGTAGCTAGTGGCAAGGAGAAACAGCGCATACAATAAAAATGTTTAAAATAATTTTTAAGTTATTCTTTTTACAAAACGGCTACTTTTGAGGCCATACTAAAGCGACCGGTGGAATACAAGTAGCCGGTAAATCCACAATATTATTCAATATAAACGAGATTTCGTCTTTAATTTTAGGACCCTTGGAAATTCGGATTTTCTCAGCTTAAAATGCTTTCGTTAAGGATTTTGGGGATTTTATCACCAGGAACGCAAAGTACAGTCATATATTGTCGGGCCGCCACCAAACCGGACTTCGCACAATCAAGTCGCGACGCGACCCAACTCGCGACGTTTTTTAATCATGTCAAATGTAGTGCGCATCCTTCCCGTTGTTGTCAGCAACACAGCGCACTAGATGCGAAACAGTTGCGACACTTGTGGACCAAGAAAATTGCAATTTTAGATTGAATGTCGGTCTTGACTCCAACCGGATAGACAATAATATTATGCCTCTCAAGAAAAATCAGAATATGGCGATTATCTGCCTCTGGCTTCTGATATTAGCGCGACAGTCACTAATCATAACAGCGTCACCAAATTAAAAGTATATACAGTGACGATTCGTTCGTTGAGAGCTCGTTAGATGGGCTGTCTCGATGGTTGAATGTTCACTGGTTGGGGCAAAACCCAACTAAAAAGCACTGTCAATGTCAAAATAGATGTCAAAACGAGTTTGACGTCTGACCGCCGTCGCATCATAGTCCCGATTCGTTCGTTGGCGGCTCGTTAAATGGGCTGTCTCGATGGTTGGATGTTCGCTAGCTGGGGCAAAACCCAACTAAAAAGCACTGTCAATGTCAAAATCGATGTCAAAACGAGTTTGACGTCTGACCGTCGTCGCATCGCAGCTCCTGTATACAGACCGTTTGCGCAAGTATGTGAGTGTTTCGTGACGTATTTTTCGTCACTTGCGTGTGTCTAGAGCATTTTGATCAGTTGTCAGTTGCCCCAACGAACGAACACGATTCGCTAATCGGGGCGAAGTCGTGACCCAACGAGCGAATCCTCACTGTATACAGAACGTTTGCGCAAGTATGTGAGTGTTCCGTGACGTATTTCTCGTCACTTGCGTGTGCTAGAGCATTTTGATCAGTTGTCAGTTGCCCCAACGAACGAACACGGTTCGCTAATCGGGGCGCAGTCGTGACCCAACCAGCGAGTCCAGACTGTAATTCCATAATATGGGGTTTGACAGCAAGAACACTCATTCCACTGAGCCACTCTTGCCGTTCGTCACAAATACATTCAAAAACATTTGTCACTTCGCGAAATCCACGTGCTTTTGTTTTTGGCGGGAACACTTTTTCTTTTGTTTTGCCTTGCGACTGTCATGCGGCGGTATGCCTTGCGAGCGTACGTCCGCCGCAGGACTCTAATAAAAGAAGCGCGACAATAGAGCTTGCTGACGTTATTCACCTTTCTCTTTCAAACTTGCAGGCGGAATAGGATTTGTTGTCATCAGGAAAGGTTTCCCGATGAAAACAAATCCTATCCCGCCTGCAAGCTTGAAAGAGAGAGGCGAATAAACGTCAGCAAGCTCTATAAGTGCATTAGCACAGATAAACAGACGTCAAATGGCCACCCGCGGCGCTGGCATCATTTTTACCTTGATTTTTGCTCTTGTTTGACGTTTGCTTACTACCGCCACCTTGTGATGGTCCAGCCAAAGTTTTGTAAACAACAATGCCAAGAAACGTTAAAATCTTATACAAAATCAAAACAGTGCAGTGCCCTTTGCACGGATTTATGCTAGTCTGCTTAATTTCACAGAAAATGTTGACATTTTAGCTCAACTTTTTGTGAGGTCAGCAGGCCAGCATAAATTCGTGCAGGAATCCATGCGTAAAGTTTATGGTATTTTGGTACAGTGCATTTCGCACCCCCTATGAATCATCGACAAAGTAGAACCAACAAAGTGTCTTTTTCTATTTTTTTCGTTCGGCGACGCCGACGCTTGTGCGAAAATTCCCACCACAAGAAAACACAAAAAGGATTCAGCCCACACGCTCGCGTCAGAATACCCATTTTTTCATTGCTATCTCTGTCGCTCTTCAAGAGGCCCCATTTAAAAATACCCATTTTCAAGTTGGGCCGCCCAACTTGAAAATGGGTATTTTTAAATGGGGCCTCTTGAAGAGCGACAGAGATAGCAATGAAAAAATGGGTATTCTGACGCGAGCGTGCAGAGGAAAGTAAAAGTGAAAAACAAGGATATCTTTTGACAGTTTTCAGGTGAAAAAGGTGTTGTGCAAGCGAAAAATTCAACAGAAATGGGTAAATATTCTGTATTTTACATTGAATTTGATTAAATTTTTCTCCGTATGATACGGTGAACCGTGACCGTTGAAACTGCAAAGAGAAAGTTCAAATTTTGACGGAAAAAGCGAAAAATCAAACATGTTTTCAATTCGTTTGGGAAAAACTTGAAAACTGTTATTTTTATTGGGTTTTGCTCGATATTACTCAAGTTTGTACATTTCTTCTGCAGAAATCGACGCGGACTCCCAGAAGCTGGTTCTCGATTTGTCGAAAAAATGCCTAAAGAAGATTCCCAAAACGGACGACGCACAGCAGTACAAAGTGCTGATCCTGGACGACAATGAACTGCAGAAGATTGACAATATCGATTCATATCTTAAGATTGAAAAGGTGCGTATTTTCTTAATGCTAATTTATTTTAGTGGGTTTATTGATTTTTAATTGTTCTGGGTCAATGACCGTGTTATGACTATTCGATTCTTCTTTATTCTTCTAGTTATCGCTATGTAAGAATCAACTGCTCCGGATGTACGGCGTTTGCCGACTGCACTGCTTGCGGGAGCTGAACCTTGCCTATAATGGAATTTTAACCATCGAGGGACTGAAGGATTTGGTTCACTTGACGCACCTCAATCTGGAAGGGAATAACATTAAAACTATCGAGCATCTGAACACCAATACCAGTCTGGAGTATTTGAATCTGTCGGAGAACAGCATCGGAATCATTTCGGACATTTCGTTCCTGAAAAACTTGAAGGTTGAACACTTGAAATGACGATTTGCAAGAGAAGGAATCCTAATCATGTTTGTTTCAGGAACTATACTTGAATGGTAACAGGGTCGCTCACTTGAGACAGTGCGACAAGTATCTGCCCCATTCGCTGGAAACGTTAACGTTGGCAAAGAATAACATTTCCGATCTGAACGAAATGTGCACGCTAAGCCATTTGAATAATCTCAACAGCATCACGATAGCGGATAATCCCTGTGTTCAGATGACTGGGAATTCAATGTGAGTATACCTACTAAAAAGCTAGGATGTTGAATCAGTCCCAAGACATGATTTAACATGTCACGGCTCATTCATACAACGTTTCAAACTTTTCTATATAAAATTGTTACATGAGGAAGAGAGATAAGGCCCCTCTCTCTTACGTGTTTCGTAATCATTGCATTGTTTGTTTGCCTGGAACGCCATATCATTTACCCCTACTACGCCAATGAGGGGATCCAGAGTCTCGTGAGACGAGTTGGTTTTAAGTTTGCATGCTTTATACGAAACAAAAACATTTAAACTGGCATTGAATTCTATTAAAACAATTGGGCAGTACATATAATTAAATTGTCATTTATCTGTTTCAGTGGATTTGACTACCGACCCTTCGTGCTAAACTGGTGCATGAGCGTTAAGATGATTGACGGGTTCGTTGTGACGGCTATCGAAAGTTTAAAAGCCGAATGGTTGTACAGCCAGGGACGTGGTCGCCAGTTTCGGGTGGGTGAACAGGTCGCCTTGGCACGTTACCTGAGCACGGTTTGCCCGCTGTCCGGCGAAGCATTGGAAAACGAAAACGAACGCAAGCTGAGGCTGATTTTGAGCAAAGCTCAGCAACACCAGCGGCAGTTACAGGAACAAAGTTCCGGTGGGGGAGGAGATGGAACCACTACGCCCGTCAGTAACTCACCGTCATCGCTGAGGCGAAAAGGACAAAGCCGAATACAGTCCCCTAGAGGTACGTTGAAAAAATACACTGTGTTTTAAATATCAATCCTGATCACCAATCTGATTTCAGTGACTCGACTGAGCGGTCGTCAGCACTCGCCGGATACCATGTCCAGTAGCTATCACGGAAACACTTCCACCAACTTGATGACCTCCAGCACGATTGAAAACACCAGTGGTGGGAATCAACTGTTTGAACTTACAAAATCGCTTATCGACAACATCACGTCGGATAATATTATGTCGCAAAGTCTCGATCCGAATATGCTGAATACCTCCGGGAACAATAACAGTAACCCTATGACTGCTTCAATGCACGAAAGCATTGTTTTGTCGAAACAGCAAGTCAACGTTGGTGGCGCCAATCTATACAACGGTAGGTTAATTTCAGCTGCACAATTTCACATTCAAAAGATATACTATCTTTTCCAAAGTGCATATAAATTCCATTATACTAAAAACATTTTTTTGAAAATCAGTCACAAATCAACCTTAATCGAACCTCCTTCCAGATCAACCACCAGCCGGTCAGGTCATCATGGGTGGTCCATTGGCAGCCGCATCGAAAATGGTCCCCGTGCCGGAGTCGCTGATGAGTCCGGACTGCGGTCCAACCACCTCGCCGGCAACGATTGTGCAACGGAACATGCAGAATTGTGCCAACCAGCCGCAACCGCAAACGCCGCAGATTCCGAAGGCGATCAAAACCAAAGGTAAGACAGATTTTTTTTATCATATTGGATTGGCGTAGCTCGTTGGGTAATTCAAGTGGTGTCTCAACCGTCGTCCACAAGTTGCGGAATGTTCAGAAACAGGAAAGAGATGGTATTGTTTAATACACGAATTTAAAAACCTTTATATACCGCCATTTGGGGTGACATTGGGCCTAGAGGGTCACATTGGTCCAGTGATCCCACGGATTCAATATAAGTCAGAGAATGCGACGGATGCAAAGTATCTTAGAATTATGTATTCTAGTAGTTTAGCACACATAATGCATCCCCGTCGTATTCTAAACATGCGGAATAGTGGCCGAATGACACCCCGCACGACGGTATTCAATTACATACACTGAAGTTTTTTTTTGCGGCGGTAACGGTACCGCGTAAAAACCGCGTTATTTAAAAAACGTCGTAAAAAAACTGCGTTATTTCAAAAAACGTCGTAGAAAAAGTCAAGTCACGGTAGATGACGAATTTTTTTACGATGGTTTTTGAAATTACGGAAATAACAAAAAATCGAAAAACGTCAAGTCTTACCTCTTGATTCAATTGCTTTGGACTCCTAGAGGCTACGTTCAAAATTTGAACAAAATCGGTTAAGTTTAAAGGGGTGCCCATACAAGCTTGTATGGGAAAACTTGGCGAAATGTATGCAGAAATCTCCAATCAAAATTAAGCCATCTCCAAAGGATGTGCTTAAGGCAAAACTGGAAGCATTTCCTCATTTTTTTTTGGATTTTGATTTTTTATTAAAATACGAAGCAATATTTTCAAAATCGGGTTTCGTGCACATGTAGAGTATGGATCAGGGTATCTTCTGATTTTTTTACGCGGTAGAAAATGTTTTTCGTTTTTGCAGAAACCATTTTTAAGTGAAATTTTGTTCAACAATGGTTTCTGCAAAAACGAAAAACATTTTCTACCGCGTAAAAAAATCAGAAGATACCCTGATCCATACTTTACATGTGCACGAAAACCGATTTTGAAAATATTGCTTCGTTATTTAATAAAAAATCAAAAACCAAAAAATGAGGAAATGCTTCCAGTTTCGCCTTAATGGCGTAATGGCGATGTCTGGAGCGTTCTCTTCAACTTTTACGGCAGCGCTCGAAGTTCGCTTTGACGTTGCCCCACTACACATTCATCTCAAACAATAAGCACTTTCTTGCACTTACCGCTTATTGGTACTCGGTTTACTAGAGGAAACTCCTGTGAACCACAGTTCAACACACACGTCGTTGTTTCCACTTTTGATGAATTGGGACAAAGTTGTCCTTGTTCCAAGTGATCTTACAATTGCTTGTTATTTTCCGTACAGAACATTTCCCACGAAATTTTCTTCCCGCCAAGAGTGGACATCTGAATATCTGGAGAGAAGTATTTCAGACGGCATCGTATGTTACACTGATGGCTCCCTTCTCGAAGGTCGAGCAGGTGCTGGTGTTTATTCTCGTGAGCTAAGGCTGTATCAGTCTTACTCACTTGGTAGACACTGCACCGTTTTTCAGGCCGAAATCTTTGCTCTTATGTGCGGAGTGCAATCAGCACTTCAGCAGCACGTAATGGGCAAAGTAATATAATTTCGTTCAAATAGCCAGACTGCTATTAAAACACTTGCTTAAGCCAACTTCAAGTTGAAGATAGTTATCACTTGTCGAACTCAAATCGAGGAGCTAAATTCAGCAAACGCTGTTCACCTTGTATCTTGCTGGAAATGAATTGGCTGATGAGTTAGCTCGCACTGTAGCATCACATGATTCAGATTGATACCTGGGCTGCCACTCAGCACAAACAATACTGAAATAGTTTGTTGGAGTGATGTCGTCAAAAAATAAATATTGTGCTGAGCTATCTCTAGGGGTGGCGAAGTATCTAACAAATCTGTCAAAGTAGAATTGCAGCATTCTGGTCAAAGCATTGTCTGGCCACTGCCGACTCAGCTATCACATGGCGAATATTCAACAAGCTGATTCATTTGCATGTGATAGCTGTGAATCCGATTATGGAACTTCGTATTATTTAATATGTAACTGTCCAGTTTTTGCACAACTGCGTTTCCGAGTACTCGGCCAACGCCAATTTTTAACAACTTTTGAAAAAAAGACCGTACCCTAATTGGGTTTTTAAATTTTGAAAATTGTACTGGTATTTTGATTTTATACGAAAGAGTACCTATTTCTGAGTCACTATGATTTTTTTCAGATTTTTAGAACTTTATTTTGGTACCTAAAATCAATTTCTTAGAGATTTTTTGAAATCACCTTTTGACAGCTGGGCAGCTGTTTGACAGCTCCGCCCAGTACAAAATGCAACGAGGGGTGATCCAACAAATCGCTCCAATACAAACTTCAATCTGATTTTAAAATAGGTTCCCGGGCATCAAAATTCATGAAAATTTGGATTTCGGCTCAGTTTGACATGCAGATTCAGAATATGGTATGGTCCACTGCACGAATTATGCTGGCCTGCTTACTATCACAGGAAATTTGACGTTTGAGCGGTGCCGACACCGCCCAAACGTCAAATTTCGTGTGAGAGTAAGCAGGCCAGAACAAAATTCGTGCAGTAATCCATTATCTCAACACCGCTAAAGAAGGCAATTGACCTGGTCCGATCTAGTAGTCTGAAGTTACAGTTCTGTCATGTAAGAGGTTCTTCCATTTGGTTATTCAAACCATGTTTACATTTACTGTTTTAATAGATGGTAACATTCCGAGGTTTGTTAGCTGGATTTAAGAACTAATAGTCTTGCATTTTCATACACAGATAATACCCGTGCTGCAGGCATACCGACAAGTGCTACCAAGAGTTCAAGTCCGCGTCCAACAAAACGCAGCACTTCCACCAATAATAGCACTAGCAATAGTGTCAGCAGCGAGCGTTCCTCCCCTTCGCTTTCGCCTCGTAAGACTCTGACCAACGTCAGCAATAGTCACTCTAGGGCGCTATCGGCCCAATCAAAAGGTTCTGCTCACGGTGCCCAGGCCACTCCACCGGACGGTGGTTCCAGTAATGCCGTAAGCTCGGACGAAGACAGCGAGGCTATCAATATTGACAAGCTGAAAACTATTCGGAACAAGGCCGCCCAGCAAAGTGGTCAAACCTTCGTTAAAACCAAAGAGAAAGACATCTTGGATGGTGCCACGATTATCAACAACAAAACCACCGAAAACTCAGCCATAGTCATTCAGAAAATCTGGCGCGGCTATCGAACACGGAAGAGAGGCCAGAACATCGCGGACATTCTGCAGAAGAAGCGAACGCAAGATTACATTTTGAAACTGACCAAAGATATGGAAATGACGAAAACTGCGCTTGAAAACGAGCGCAAGATACAACAGCTGCAGATGCAAGCCATCAACGCGCTGTGGAAGAAGGTATCCGCCATGCAGCCGAGCCAGGCTGCCAACGGAACGACCGACACTATGAAGCTAGATGTGATCAACAACGAAAACAGCTCGGTGCTTGTGGTGCAAGATCTGACCAAGACGTGCTCCATGCTGATGAATCAGGTAGGAACTTCTGGGGAAGTCGCGAATTTATTAGGGAAAAAGTTTTTAAGTAACTGAACTGGATAACCATTTTCTCCCCTTTATTATAGGTGCAACAGTTACAAACATCCGTAAAAGACATTGTAACATGCATGCAGTTCTTTGCCAATGCCAACATGTCCGCTTCCACAATGGCAATGGAAACGTCGTCCAGCAGTCTCAAAGATAGCTGCGAAACGCAAACGGAAATTGTGGCAGTGCACACGCCGCAGGTGGAACAGTTGCCTGCGTTTCCTTTCAAAACGGTGGGCGCCGGTAGCAGCAAGCTGACAAGGCCTTCGTCTCTGCCAATCAGTTCCTCGGAAACATCACCAAAGATAACCTCCCAGGAGGGCAAACCAATCATCGAGGAAGAGGAAGGTGGCTCCAAGGAGGAGGACCTTGTGGAAGTGGTCGAAATCGAAGCGGATCCGGGCGACACCGAGGAGAACGACGACGGCGAACAGAAGGAACTCGACGAAAAGGAACTCGAAGAGACAGGTAAACTGGTGAAGGTGGTTAACTAACTTTAAAGAATTTGTAGTCGTCTAGTGGAATAGTAGGTGGCTTCCCTATCCTTACTCCCACTGCTCTCTGTGTATAATTGACTGTATGTTCTATATTTGTGAATGTGATTGCTTTAACAGCTCGACTTCCAGTTCAGTTCGAAGTGTCCTGAAAAGATGTTTTTATTTTATTGTGTTGAATAATTTTAAGTGTAAATGTAAAACGCAGATATGCCACTGATACCTACTCTGTTGCTCTAATGTTTTCGGATCTCTTAGGAAGTAATAGAATATATCAGTCATTCGAATAATGATCTATTGAGGTAGCGGTTTTTCGTTGAATACAATCAATTTGTTTTAGTTTGGCTAGATTTTGCAAAGTTTCACGAGGGCAGGTTGTACAGTTCGATCGTTTCTCTTTCATTGTTTGAAGCTGATTACACTGAATTCTTTTTTTACACGACTTTTTTTTTACGCGATTTTTTTTTGCACGACTTTTTTTACGCGATTTTCTCGAAATTACGCGACTTTTTTTTACGCGATTTTGGTCATTTGCGGAGAACAAATCGCGTAAAAAAAATTTCCTTTGGATTTTTTTGCGCGATTTCTCAAAGTTACGCGAACTTTTTTTACACGATCTTTTTTTGCGCGAACGCATCAATCGCGTAAAAACAGAATTTAGTGTATTTGCAGCTGATACATATGATTAAAAAAAAGGAAAACTGATTTTTGAATAAACTAGTTACTCATGGCGCCCATTAACATCCTTCGACAGTCCACATCACAACCAATTACGCAACGGAACTATACTAAACCATTAGTCTATCTCAAAATGAAAAGCAAACTTATGTGTCTAGTGTGTCTCTGAAAGACTTCGATCTGCTTGAGCTTGAGAAGAATAATTATAACCTGGTGAAGAACGTTGAAACCACAAGAGAATCATGGCTCCAGAAGGCTTTCCAGGATAACGATTTGATTCTTCGTTTCGGTTTGTTGGACAAACTAATGTCCGTGAAGCTCGAAAAGATTGGATCCGTTGGAGACTATTTTGACGAACTGGGAACGATGGCGCAAAATCTGGGCGGTTGGATTCGAGATACATTAAATGATCATTAATTTCTATCATTCATTGAAAGGATTACCGGATGCAAACTTTGGGCATCAATCTGATTGCTTCTTTAAATTGGTTGAAAATAGTTTCTCAAAACAAAATTAATTTCTAGCCAATCTTTTACATCAGTATATTGTAGCTATAATTTTTAAGATTTGCGTATTATCTAGGATATAAGACATTCCCACAACATAGCTTGATAATTTAACCTTTCCAACGTTATTGCTAGTGCGAATCAAATGTAAGTTTCGCAAAAGCAAGAATTTTAAAGTAGTCCCTTACAAATTTGTTCTCAAACTTGAGAATTAGGTACCTACCTAAAAAGTGCTCTCTTCTTCTCTGGTCGTAGCAAATTCAACGCTAGATATTAGTAAATATAGTAGTGAAATTAATCAAAATAAAAGCAACAAATTATCGCAAACCAAAAACGAAATATAAGCCAATGGCATAGCACCGAACATACACACTGATTTTTGTTTTCGACGAATACAGCATTCCATCAAATTCATGGCCTACACTTGACTTGATGTCAGTGTATGCAGATGATTTTCGATCGTAGATTGGTTCGTTCGTTTAACAATAATACGCGTGATTAGTAAACTTGCACTGAAAATACGCAGGATAATGAAACTTTTTGCTTGGCAAATACCTTACATTCCGATGTCACAGAATCAACTACTAACATGTACTTTAGAAGCATATGAATGCAGATTTTGGACAATGCCAAACATGGAAGAATTGCAACTTTTTTGAACTATTTATTCTACATAAAGAGACCGTTACATGACTTTAATGTATATATAAGTATAAAGCAAACAAAACGAAGCTTGTTTCTGCCTCTCTGTACAAGAATAAACTTCTTATATTTAGTTTGTGGAAATTATTTATAGAGAAATCCGTCGCACCTAATTTCGTTCATCCTCCTCGCTATCATCCGCGCTCTCATCTTCCTCCTCACTGGAATCGTCCTCCTCGACCATCTGTCGGTTGGTGTTCCGCACCAAGCCTTCCTCGTCCAAATCGTCTTCATGTTCACGTTTTCTGGTGAATCGTTTGGGCCACACACCCTCCTGCTCGAATACCTTGATGTGTTCCGGCGTAAGGATGCGACAAATTTCCGCCTTCACCTTGTTTCCCTCTTCTATCGGTTCAACGAGCACGAAATCGCCCCTTTTGATCCAAACATTTTTGCGGAACTTTACCGGCATCGATACGAGAAAGCGCTCGTCCCCCTCATTGGCCGGTTCCACCTCATGAAGGTTGTTCCCCCTGCTGGCCACCACACGGACAATGGTTTGGTTCTCCGTCGGGACATCGAATTCGTTGGCTTCCTGCTCCTTCAGGACGTGTTTGATGCGAGTAACGCGCGACATGATTCTAGTCCAGTAACCTCTCTGATGCTGTTAGTAGGAAAGCAATGAAAACTAAGATCTATACCAAACATAACCATATACTTACTACTTAAATCGGGCAAATAATCAATTTATAGCAGTTGAAAAACTTGTAAATCATTTAGAAATTACTGAAAAAGTTCGAGATCAACCGGATCAACACGCGAAACGAGTGTTTGTTTTGAAAGTTTTATGAGTTTTGTTCTGCTGACAGTTGGCGCGATATTTTATGATACAAAATTTCGATGTTTTATGCTATACACTAAAGCAAAACAGCGCGTTGTACTGGTTAAAGCCTCTGGCAACATTAGACCGGCCCAAATACAAAAATGTCGAAAAATTCCACACGGAACCACCAAACTACCAAAAATTGAGTTCTTTTGACGCAATCCCATAGTTCCGCCCAATAAGCCAAATTTGAGTAAATCGATTAAACTCACACTAGGTAAATTGCCTTTTCCTCCAGCAAAAAAATATACTTAAGAGTAGGTAAATTCAACCCAAGACCCCCCCCCCCCCTCATTCAACCCAAATTTGAGTAAACAGTAGACGTTCGCTCAGTGCAAACGGTTTAACTGCAATACTTTTTAAGTGCAAGTCCGCTAAGTGCAACAATTTTGCAGTTATCGCACCGCTATCTGTCAAAATGGAATGTCAACAGCTATGCGATATTTTTCGCATGCACTTTTGTTGCAGTGCGATGTTTTCTGAATGCACATTGACTGCATTCTGCAGCGACTGACAGTTCTTTGACGTCTGTCAGTTGTTGCAGTTATCGAATTTCATTCGGTAAGTGAAACGTAAACATGTTGCAGTTATCGAACGTCTACTGTACCTACATTTACTCAAAATTGGCTTATTGGACTCAAGGACCCCCATTGGGTAGACGCATCTCTGTTTGTTTTTGACAACATCGGTGGGGGAAAGAGGGAAAGCAACCTAATTTTGGGTAACTAGTTTATTCGATACACTTAAAAAAATCCGCACATTGGCAAAAATCCATCTCACTCCATTATTACAATCTATATGCGCGCACATAAACCTTCTCCACGCAAGGTTGCGTAATTTGAATTTATGTGCGATGCATTTATTTTTCGAGTGCAAAGCTTGATAGCAAAATTCTGTGTGGGCACATGGAAACTAGATGCGGATTTTTCTTAGTGTATACTCAGCTTTGAGTAAAATCGACCCAAAAATTAGGTAGTTTGATTTCTCCGTGCACGGGGCACCCTCTAGAATCGTGCCTTTGGATAAGAAGAACAATCTGGGAAAGATTCAGCTCATTCGGTTGAAAACTGAGCTGGCGCAAATGAGTTAAAGGTTTGTATGGGATGTTTAGTCCAAACGGTCCAAATATATGGGAAACTGGATGACCTCCGGCCTCTCATACAACACGCCGATTTGGCGAGTTCAATTTGACTCAGAATTGAAAGAATAACAGTTGATGCCCTAATGAACAACTTTGTAGAAGACCATATCATAATAAAACTTAATTTAGTTGCGGTTTTAGCCAAAGAAACCAGGATGAGGACATCTTCCCCCGTTTACTCTCGGTTGCTATATGCAGCACGTGTTGGTCGGCCGTAGCTTGCGCGTTACATCATAGGCAGCTATGTAATTCTACATTGTCTCGATACTCATCCACATGCGTGAGCAATGGAAATGAAGGACAAGGGTCCAATAGGGCACTGCATGAAATTCTCTCCTTCTCTTTCACTCTTACAGAAATTTTGTAAACAACAAGGCCATGAAACGTCAAAATCCCATACAAATTCAAAACAGTGCAGTGCCCTATGGAAGAAGGAAGGTTACACTCGCCGTCAGTCCCTCCGAACAAATGTATTTATTTCATCAAAAGATGCTATTAATCATGAAAAAGAGTTTGAGTATTTTATTAAAATAACAAATAAATTACAAAAACTCCGATTTTAAGCGAATAAATAATACACAAGACAGCATTACAACTCACTGAATAATTATCTAAGGATCACAAGTAATATCATGGAAATGCATTTAAAGTTTATCAACAAAATCCAATGTAATGTATTAAAATTTCACGTAATAATCTGTAATAATCATCTGACAGCTGTAGGTAATAAACTAGAAAATCACGTTATTATTATCTGGCAACTGTATATAATTAACCAGGATCTGGCTGGCTTTGCATTACTGGACTCCCCAGTTAGTTTAACGTGAAAAGTATTGTGGAAAAAATCTATGTATGCTTTCACGTAAACCTAAGGTGAATATTTTTTTGGGTGCAGGATTTTTTTCAGTGTTGAGAGGCTCAAGAAATTTCGATGTTTAATGCTGGAGGGTCCAAGGACGAGTTATTTCTGACGGGGAAAAAATGTAAATATTTTTATAAAAAAAAACAAGTATTTAGTCGCCAAACAACTTTTAGTAGTCGCGTCTTTGCATGAATGTTTTTGTAATTTAGTTGAAGAAATTGAAGTAAATTTGATTTATTTAACTGGAAATAAGCCATATGAAATGGACGAAATGGATGGGGTAAGCTATTTTTCACATTAGGATTATAAATAATATATATATGAACCTGTTTAAGCCTTCAGGCAATTTTTTTTCAATACCGTCAGTGTACCAGTAGCCGCTCACTGTTGTAAAAACCAAGTTTTGACGCATAAATACACTCTTTTCGGCGCTGATATTCTTGGACAATATAAATTAGATGAGAGCTAAGACATTTTATGTAAAGTTGACTGAATAACTTGAATGATAAAAACAAATAATATTTTTGGAGCGGCTATTGGGCCCAAAAAAGTTGTGGATAATTTCATGTGTTCCAACAACCGCTCACGCAAAACAATACTTGGGCAAAGTACGTCACGCTCTTTGGGGGGAGGAGGGAGGGGGTTGCTAAAAGTGTGACTAGCAATGTATTAAGTATACGAAAAACCAATACGAAGGGGTGGGTGGGGGTGGTGTTGAAAATTCCCAAATTTTGCGTGACGTACTAAATGGATGCCCCTACGTAAAAATCCGATTTTAGTACGCAGCGCATTTAATCACTATTATACGCTCTCACTGAACAGGAAAAAGTAATTGTAAAAACATAGAGTTGCAAAAATAATAAGGGTACTCACTAAACAGACTAAACTGCTGCGTAAGTCATGATTTTCTGCTTATTTGAAATGTTTCATGATTTTGCGAATGAAATAATCAAGATTGCCTTGGTGATCGCGAAGTTGATTCAGTTTAATCAATTTACGCTGTGAATCCCCTAATATAATTTTTCGGAAAAGTGTATTTAAAAGATGACATAAATTTGTTCGTGAGCGGAATTAGGACCACTTTGGTCTCATCAGCTGTATTAAAATCATATTTTTATGTAAAGCTCTGCATTAGTCTTGACATGTACTTAGATTGATCTAACATAAAATGCAATAACATTACATTTTACTTAACAGTCATTCAACAGATGATGTTTTTTCTGCGAAACTGGCTTTAGATGAGTGGAATCTGGTACCCTGATGGTACTTAAAAGATTCATATCGCCTTTCCCTGTTTCCTTGTTTGTATCACTTATTAACATTATCTATTAAAAGTATATTGGTGCCAAACAAAAACACACTCGACGCAGATTGAATCCAACCATTCGGTGGAACGAGATTCAAACACATGAACTACTAGAGCACGTTATAGAGGAAGTGGGCATTCACCCAGGCAGATTCGAGGTAAGCAGTTTTGAATGCCTAACCTTCATTTTTGTTATGTAGCCCGTGCTTATACTTTCAGAAACCTACAGCCCAGATTTTCTATGCCAAGATTTGTGAAAAGGCTTCGGCTGCTATACGACATCTTAGTTGGCAGATACTGAAAAATAAAATGCGAAATTTGAAGACAACATTTCTGGCCGCAGCAACATGGAAGGCACACGAGGGCGCTAAACTAATAGCAGAGGGCAAGGAATGTTTGTATCATGGTATGTACCATGTACCAACGCATTATTCATCTCATGTTTAATCCATTTCACTCCTTGCATCCCTTTTGTCATACATTTTAATTCATAGAGCAGTATGTTCACTAATGAAATTTCTCTAACCGATTCTTATTCCATGTTTAATTTAACATGATCTAATTTTAGATCACTTAAAAAGAGTTTGTCCATATTTTGACCTATTGGAGCGCTTATACGGACATTTGGTTCAAGCCCGCAGCGTGTCTTTATTAGGAGCAGCAATTTCAAGCGATCTAGACGAGTATACTGATGAAATGGTCACTAATGAAGTCCTTTCCTCGGAGCTGGATTCAATGTCCACTCCTAGTCATGCTCAAAGCGAGATGCCCACTGAAAATGTGTTCATCAAATTAGAGGAAACCGAACCCACCATTACACACTCTGAGTTACAAGAAACTAATTACACCGCTGGCAATGCGGATCCGATTGAAGACTACAATGCAATTATCAATCGGCCACGACTGGAATATACGCCTGAACCATCAACGGCCAGCAATAGCGAAACGGATTTTACAGCAAACCGGACGCTCGTGGAAAGGTTTCCGAGAAAAAAACCAGCCACAGAAATGTCATCCGTTTCGCAGCTGGTGACAATGCAGGAGAAGAAGCTTAAATTTGAAGTTATGAAGCTGCAGCAGCAGTTGAACTTGGAACGACAGAAATTAGATTTGGAGCGGGACAAATTATGCCTGGCCAGAGAGCAGAGTCATGTCGATATGGAGATGAAGCGGCTACAACTCCAGCACGAAATGGATTTGAAAAAGCTTGCTATGGAACGAGATGAAAGGATTGCATTGGCTAGAATTAGGCTAGAAGTTGAAAGCCAGGAACGTATTAGAAAGTATGAGTTAGATTTGAAGGCTACCAAAGAATAAATATGTGTAATAGATTTACCTTGTACAATATCTCCATGTTTTTATCGTTAATTTCTGTATCACATTCATTGAACTCGACGTTATTTGTTGCTGCTGTTCATATACGTTAAAATATCTATGTTTGATTGTTTCTGACTCTCTTCATGCAAATAATTGCAGTTGTTGACAAATGAAAACGACCGTTTCGGAGCTACAGCGAGAGTTGTTGCCTACTTTTTGGCGTAACGTATCAACTAGGACATAGCCTGCTTCACAGCTCAGTGTTCTATGAAGACTTCCACAGTTATCAACAGATGCCAATGACCATTTTACCAAAAATATCCAGTTAGATGCTTTTGTCGATCCATTAAACTCTAAAATATCCATATCAAGTCAAACTCTTCTAGTCAGGGGATATTGTAAAATTTTTCATAGTTTGCGACAACGAAATTTGATCCACTATTGTAGCAATCGAATATTAGACGCAGAAATTTGTCATCGTTTCCCTCCAAGAAGTGCAGAACTCTATCCAAGAGTCACAAAGAAAATAGAAAGTTAAGGTAAAACCAATTTAGGGGCTGTCCATTAATTACGTAAGGGTTTATGGGGGGAGGGGGGGTTTGAAAAATCTTACGCGCCATACAAAAATATTTGGGTTCTCATACAAAAAATCTTACAAGGGGGGGTGGGGGTGTCGAAAAATCGTAAAATTTCCCTTACGTAATTAATGGACAGCCCCTTAGGTTGGCCGACTATCTTGGTGTAACACTGGACCAGATGCTGAAATTCGACTGCTATTATCAATTACCGTCACAAATTTGACAAACTTATTAAAATGTTTTATCCGTTTGTCGGAAAGGGCTCTCGCTTTTATTCCAACATCAAAATCCTGCTAGGTATACAAAACGTTTTCCGGCCTACGGCTTCGGAAGAAAGTCCAAGTTAAGCAGAACCGCTTGCTCAAAAAAATTCAGGATCAAAGCATCTTCCAGCCACTACAGAGGTAAACTGTCTTGCTGGAAGGGTGTCTACTACCTGGAAAAACCTGGAAAACCGGAAATCCTCAGGGAATATCTTGAGTACTCAGGGAAATTTATTCCGACAAAAAAAAAACATTGGGTCGTATGAATAAAAACCTGGTAAATAGGTAGTAAAAATCAATATAGAAATTTCGCTACAGAAATTCCGTTAGGGTTTCTTTCTGTAACTTCGTTAGAAATACCTTCTGGAATGTCTCGCAGGATTTCTTATAAAATTCCTTCTGCCTTTTAGACGCTATTTTTCTTGGTACTCCTTTTTATTTTTTTCCGGAAAGGTATACTTCTGGATTCTTTCTAGGATTTCTGAATTCCAACCGATTTCTTCTGGAGTTTTTCACGGGGATGCTATTTCTTCCCGAAGTTCCTCCAGTGTTTTGCTCAAAGATTTCTACTAGAATTTATCCCGAATACTCTATAGGAATTTCTGTCGGGATAAATCGTGGAATTTTACGCGATTTTCCCTGCCATAATTCTGCAAAGTGACGTAAGCGACATTGATAGTTTTGGCCCATTTTTTGGTTATTATGCATAAAACTCTTGCTCATCCTCTAAGTTTCTTTCTGTTGAGTGGACAGTGATCGTGCCTCATTCGTGTTTGAATAACTGGCAGCACTGCCATCGATGACGAGAAACCCCATCGTGTACATTATGTGTTATTGTTTACCTTTAGTATTAAGTTATCAGTTTCAAGTGAAACATCGATTAAATGTTCTAGTGATTAGTAGCACCAATCTGTGTTTTTCTTTCGCGATTGAACAATTCCGTTGCATATTTTGAGGTCGGCAAACACTGTCCACATATTATAGATTACGACTAGATCTTGCATTCTAATACAGCAGGCATACCAAAGTGTTATTTTTACACCAGATATTATATATAATATACCCAAAAATATCGACATTTTTCATGGCGCTTACGTCACTTTGCAGAATTACGGCAGTTCCGGTGTTCCTCTTGGGACTTCCCCAGAAGATCTTCCCGGAATTTCCTTCACAGTTGCTAAAGGAGTTATTCCTGGGGTTTCTACTAAAATTCCTCCCCGAGTTTCTGAAGGAGTTTTCACGAATTTACTGTAAGAGTACCTCAAGAGATTTCTTTATTTTTTTTGCTGTGATATCCTCAAACAATTGCTTTGGGCTTTTTTCGAGATGTTCTTCCTGGTCTCCTACAGGAATTTCTTAAAAGTTTACGCGAGGTTTATTTTGAAGTTTTACCTGAGATTTCTCTCGAAGTATCTCTTGGAACTTCTCTCAGAATTACGATTTTGGTCATGAAATATCTCACAGAGTTTCTCTTAAATTACCTTGGACTTTCTTCTCTTTCATTCTTTCAGAGCAAGGCTGATCCTTGTAGTTTTACCGGATTTCTTGCAGTGATCAATGTGATATTTTTTTTACAGATATTCTCTGCATTATTCTCAAAATTCTTTCCGGAATTTTAACAAAAATTGTCCCGAGATTCTGGATACTCCTTTAGGGAGCCCTCCCAAAGTTATTACAGGGATTATTCTACGGGTTTTCCTCAAAATGTCTCCTGAGATAACTTTCGAAATACCTTATAGGAAATTCCTAGAGAAATAAAATCTTGCTAGAAACTCAGCAAAGTGTTATAGAAGAAATCTCGACAGGAACTTCAGGAAAAACCTTAGAAAAAAAATGAGAAATCTCGAAAAAAAGTTCTGGATAATAGTAATCCCGAGAAGAAATATTAAGGACATCCAAGGATTATTTCTGAAAACCTCATTGAATCCTGAAAGCAGCTACGGACGAAGTTCCGCAAGGAAAACAAGAGAAATATCGGAAAGCTATTATCCTAAGTCACCCTTTATAATTTTTAGAAAATGGGTTATTTTTTGAATAATAAACTTTCAAAACTTCATCTGGAAAAACCTGGAAAACTCAGGGAATTTTATTTTCAGTTATGAGTAGACACTAGGGCAGTTCGGACTTTAAACATGTCAAAAATTCAAAGCTCTCATATGTTCATTGCAATCCTTGGCGCAAAACTTGAGTCCTGTCAAATTTTCAGCCATTTTCTCTTCTATAATGTTTCCTACGCTATTTCAAGTTTTTTTTTCTATTTTTTTTACTTGTCTGTCAAAATTGTTGCTAGTCGTTTGTTAGTTTTCATCAGAGTAGTGCTTGTTCTATGTTATTGTTGTCCCAAATCTCAATGTTCAATTCCTGAAAACTCATGGTACGCACCGAAAACGAGAAAGTTTGAAATTCCATTTTGCGGGGCATTTTTCTACAGAGCTGCATGTCAAAAAATACAGTAGGCAGGCAGAACGACGTTTGCCGGGACAGCTAGTTAGAAATAAATATCTTGAATACTAGACCAATCTAGTATGACCAACAGAACAGCGGCAGAACCGGTTGTATCTCTCGATCGCCATAATTCAGTTCATGCTATGCAGTTAATATCCTCATAAGTTTATATTGACGGCATTGCCATTGGCGTATCTAGGATTTTTTCCTAGGGGGTGCCTAGGGGGTGCCAGTTTCAGGAAAACACCGATCCACTCTCAACTTCTTAGTACATACAGGGTGTTAGGTTCCTGAGTGCAAACTTTTTAAAGGGTGATAGAGGACCATAAATGGTGAAAAAAATTGTTCTACGCATATGGTCAAATCTCAACCGTTACGTAGTTATTGAACTCCCCATGTTTTTGACTCTTATTGCCTTAACTGGCTATAACTTTAAAATGGTCAAACTTATCGCACTTTTTTAACCCTTATTCGAAAGATTATTGAATTTTCTATCAAATGGCATCTTTGAACCGATCGGTTTAGTTGAATAACTAAGTTTCCTAGAGCAAATAGCCTAAAAGTTGTGTGTTTTAATTTGTTTTTGTCAATTATCTTTGAAAAATGCGTATTAATTTTTAATTCTTTATTTGGCAAAGTTGTGGCCCCTGTTTCACTCGACAATTCGTTCTTTGACATCAAACATCTATCTTTTATCGTTTTCTTGCAATTTCGATTTAAACGTCGCATTTCAGATCAGAAATTTGCAATCGTCATGGAAAGCACTTTTTTGCGCACTGTGCCGCACATTCAAATCAAAATTGCAAGAAAACGATAAGAGTTAGAAGTTTTGTGTCAAAGAACAAATTGTAGAGTGGAACAGAGGCCACAACTTTGCCAAAGAAAGAATTTTAATTTATTACGCATGTTTTAAAGATAATGGACATAAACGAATAAAAACACACTATTTTTAGCTATTTTGCTCTAGGAAACTTAGTTATTCAGCTAAACCAATCGGTTCAAAGATGCCTTTTGATAGAAAATTCAATAATCTTTCGAATAAGCGTTAAAAAACAGCGTTAAGTTTGACCATTTGAAAGTTATAGCCAGTTAAGGCAATAAAAGTCAAAAACATGGGGAGTTCAATAACTACGTAACGGTTGAGATTTGACCATTTGCGTAGAACATTTTTTTCACCATTTATGGTCCTCTATCACCCTTTAAAAAGTTTGCACTCATGAACCTAACACCCTGTATAATGATGCACTGCGTCGCGGATAAAAAAAATTGAACGGAAATTTAAATGCGCTATATATTAAAGAACAGTTTTTTTTTGGAAAATCCAAACTGTTGTACTGATGTGAGGTTTGGAAACTTGATATCTTGATTGCGTGTAACACATGGAATTTGTATTTTGGAAATTGTTCTGCAATTTATTTCAATTAAGACTTCTTTGGCAAACCTCTCAGTAATTCCTTTGGATTTGGCAAATTTCTTCGGTAATATCTTTGGATCCCCTTCGGAAATTTCTTTAAGAATTTATTTGATAATATGTTGAGATATTGATTCTAAACATCTTTCACGCATCTTTTGAAAATTTTATCGACAAAAACTTTGAAAATATCTTTGTCTATTCCATTACTAGTTTATTTTGGCTTTAATTACATTCGCAAATCCTCTGAAATGTTCTCTCGGGAGTGCGTTCTCCAATTTTTTAGTTGTCTTTCAAGCATTGTTTTGTTAATGTCAGCAATTCTATTTATATTTTCTTTTTTAAATTCTTTTAGTAAAGCCTTTGGTAATTCATTCGACAATGACTCTGGGAACTTCCTCACATTTTTTTGGAAATGTCTTTGGCAAATCATTCTACTTTTGTTTTGGGATTTTCGTCTTTTTTGGACATTGATAATCTATGCTATACGGTATTCATTCGCCAATTCCTTCGAAAACTTCTTCGGAAATTCTTTTAGAAATCGCTTCTATAATTTTATTGAAAATTATTTTTAAAAAATCTTCTAGATTTCTTCAGTAATTATTTAAGGCATTCCTGCAGCAGATAGTTTTGGAATACCTTCGGCAATTCCGATATTACTTGCATTGAAAACTTATTTGGGAATTTTGGAATCTTATTTAGAAATTTCGGAATCTTCGATTATTACTTTGAGAACTTCTTTTGTAATTCCTTTGGAAATTGATTCAGCGAATTTCTTAAAGATTTCCTTCGAGAATTTATTAGAAAAAAAAACTTTGGTGGTTCTTTAAAAGTTCTGTCACGGTGATACTACGACAATTACTTTTGGAATTCTTTCGAAATTTTATTCAGGAATTCCTTTGATGATTTCAAAAAATTCTTTGAGAATTTCTTCGAACATTTTTTTGTGAATGTTCGTGAAAATTTTTATAGAATACATTTCGGCAATTTATTATGAGATTGGATATAGCCAATATTTGAAAAAAAGCTTTCATATTTTCTTCAGTAATTCCACTGGTAATTCTTATATAAATTCCATTGCAGCTACTTTTAAAGTTCATAGGTAATTTTGATGGAAATTTTTCTAGAAATTTCTTTGGGAATTTGTCGAGAAGTTTTTCGTGAATTTCATAGGATTTTCTTCAAGCAAGCACCAGTTTAGAATTTCTGAATTTCCAATTCAGCAATTTTCGGAAGCGAAGATATAAATAGAAATAAATCATAAATAATTGCAAAATAAATCGCGATAAAATTGCCTGAGAAATTTGAGAAAAAAAAAACAGAAAAAAAATCTAAAATAATTTCAGGAGAATAGCTATTGAAATTATAAAAAAAATCCAAAGAAATTAAATAAATTAAATTTCAATGAAACTACCGCAGAAATTAAAAAAAAAAACATGCTGAAGAAACTCGCAAAGAAATAACCATACTGCAGTCTAGCGAACACGGAGTCGTGGATTCGAATGCAACCCATCTCTCAATTAGATAATTACACGCAGAAAAATGTTGCTTATTTGAAACAAATGCATTACCACTTTGATTCAAATTCAATACTGTTTTTTAAATCAAAGCAAATTAATATTTGATTCTAATACTAAGTGACTTTGATTCTAAAATAAATGTATTAGAAACAAAGTCCTTGTGTCTTTGATTAAAAAAAATAACTACTTCGAAATAAATATAGCATTTTTCACAAGTTTTTCCCTGCCATTTTGTTTTTGTTGTCATAAAGTGAAACAATAAAATACTCGCCGGACGAAATTGTTGAAGAAGAGGTCGTTGTTTGAAGACTAAAAACATTAAATCAATTTAAAACGTTTGGTTTCTCAAATGCTAGTGGGTGCCTTCATTATTGGTAAGTACAGTAAAGTGAAACTTATGGTTTATGTCTAAAATTCATACCTTTTCTTCTAGATAACGGCTACACAGCTAACCTTGCTCAAGTACAAGGAACTGGAGGAACTCATTTTGTAGCCGTTTTTAGGGGATAAGAAGAAAGTACATGTTGTCATAATGGAGAAAAGTCCTGGTAAGCATCTACTATTCATAAAATTATGTTTACTACGGAAACCCTTTTTGATTGATGGAATCTCCCTCCGCTATCCAGCAAACCTTCCACCAAATTTGCATCTGCAACTACACCGCCTCCTCCTCCACCGGCTATCGCTGATGTAATAAGAGGTAACTGCACAACAAGCTACAAACATCAGCAAAAGGCAGGTCTATCATCGAAAAATATAAAACTGCAAAATTCAGAAAACTATTATTATGATTATGTAATTAGGTAAATATAGTAAATATTGTTCCCCAAAAGTCTCACCCATTTTTATTGGATTATCTGCTTTGATTGAATGCGATATCATAACTAACGGGAGCATTTTGATCACATGCTCTCAGTATTTGTTATATCGCAATCAATCAAAGCAGGCAATCCATTCCAAACATATTTTTATGATCTTTTTGATATATATTACTATCAAATAATACTATTTTTAAAACAAAAAAAATGTATTTGATTCTAAAATATGTACTTTTTGATTCAAAAATAAATATTTTTGAAATAAAGTAGTAATATATTTGATTCAATGAAATTGAATATTAGCATCAAATATTTTTCACTTTGAATTTACATTCAGCCTTATGACAGCTTGATTTTAAAACAACCAAATAAATACTTTGAAACTAATACTCGCTGTTGTTGATTCAATAAAAATTGCACTTAGGCCGTGGATCAATGGTATTTTATTTTTGTTTCAAAGTCGTTTATTTTAGAATTTAATATATATTTTTCTGCGTGTAGCAATATTATGTGCCTTCTAATTTATTACAAGGTTTTCCCGTACATCCCTATACGATTTCACTAGAGGTTTTTCTAGTAATACTTCCTATGATTTCTCTGGAAATTCCAACTATTCCCGAAATTCGTTTAGGGAATCCTCGTGAGATTTATATTTATATAGCTGGAATTTCTAGAAGAAGGCCAAGAAGAGTTCCAGGAGTAATATCATGATTAATTCCTAGAGTAATCCATGAATAAAAACTCTAGAGGATCTCCTGGATGAGTCTTACGAAAAATCCCTGGAAGAATCAAAGACATTTCTGAAAGTATCCAAGGAAAATTGCCTAGAAGAATCCCAGTAAGAATGCCAGAAGAAATCCTTAGAGGGATTCCTGTAGGTATCACAATAAGAATTTCTGGAGAAGATTCCCGAATAAAAGTCAAGAGGGGAGGAATCCAATGATGAATATTTGGAGAAATCCTAGGAACCAAATGCTTTAGGATTTCCAGTAGGAAACACAGAAGGCAAGGCTCATATGAAGATTGCCTTGAATAATCCCAGCAAGTATTTAGAGGAATCCCTGGAGAAATTCTTAGAAGAATCCCTAGAAGAATTCCGGGAGGTATTTCAGTAAGAATTTCTGGAGGAGACCTAGGAGGAATTGCTGAAAGAAACATAGCAGGAATAGCTTGAGAAATCCAGCTGAAATTCCTGGAGGAAGAGTATGAGAAGCTTATGAGAGAATCCTTGGATTAAATATCTTGGATAAAAATTCTGAAGAAATCACAGGAAAAATCTCAGAAGGTATTATTAGAAGGATTCTGGGATGTATCATTGTAGAAATCTGTGCATAAATCCTAGGAAGAAATACTGGAGGAAACTATACAGGAAACGCCCGGAAGAATCCAAAGAAAAATCCTTGAAATACCTAGAACCGGCACCTGCAAGAACCGGTAAAGGTATTTTGAAAGAATTTATAACGAAGGCCCTGAATGAATCGCAGGAGGAATTTCTGAAGGAATCTCAGGAAGATTTCCCGAAAGAATTCCAGCCACAATGCTAGTATAAATTAAATATAGGAATCACTAGAAGAATTCCTGGACGTATTCTGGTAAGAATTCCTGGAGGAATTGCTGGAGGAACCGCAGGAAAAGTTGATTGAGGTATCCTTGGAGGAAGGTCAAGACGAGTTTCTGGAGGAATCTTTGAATAAAATCTCTGAGAGAATTCTTGGATGAGTCCTTGGAGAAATCCGTGGTAGAACAATCAAAGAAATTTCTGCAAGAATTCCAGGAAGTTTGCCTGGAAAGATCCCAGCCAAAAAGCTAGGAGAAAGCTCTAGAAGAATCCGTAGCATAATTTAAGTTCCACAGTTATCTAGTAGTCTTAGAATTCCGGGAGGTATCATAGAAGAAATTTCTAGAGGAATTCTAGAATCAGGAATGCCGGGGATATCCTAAAAGTAGTTCCTCTAACAAATACCTGGAGGAATACCTACAGTTCTCCTTCAAAGAATCGGTAGAAGTATACTGAAGGAATCCCTGATGGAATCGCAGGAGGAATCTTAAGAGGATTTCCCGAAAGTATTGCAGCAAGTAAGTATGCTAGGAGAATTTCCTAGAAGTATTCCTGAAGGAGTCCTAATGGAGATTGTTTGAAGAATTCCAGCTGGAATTCATGGAGAAAGGTCAATAGAAGATCTCGGAGAAAACCTCTGCGGAACTTCTGGAAGAAACTCTGGAGTAAGTTCTGAATAAATCCTTGAAGAAATTTCTGGAAGAATCACCGAAGGGATTTTTAGAAAAAAAAAGCCAGCTAGATTTTCCGGAAGAATTTCTGAAACTTCCCTAGTAGAATACCTGAAGGTTCCACAGTGAAAATTTTTGGAGGAGTTTTAAGAGAAATTGCTGCAAGAGTCGCAGCAGGAGTTGCTTGAGGAATCCTAGCCACAATTCCCGGAGGAAGGCCAATATAAGCTTTTGGAGGAATTCCGTGAGAAATTTCTGGAAGAATCTCTGAAGGAATTCCTAAAAGAATCACCGGAGAAACTTCTGAAAGGATGCCAGGAAGATTGCCCTGAATAATCCCCCAGGAATTCCTGAAGGAATCCCAATAGAAATTTTTGGAGGAATCCCTAGAAGAATTCCAAAAAGTATCAAAGTAAGAATTTCCGAAGAAATCCTAGGAGAAACTGCTGGACTCTGCAGAAATGTCTAGTCAACCCCATGAGAACTTTCTGGAGAATACTATGAGAAGTTTATTGAAAGAAAAATCGGTAGGAGTTCATAAAGAAGCCTAAAGAAATCACTGTATGAATAGATAGAGATATTTCTGGAGAAATCCATAAAGAAGTCTGTTGATTGTTCTTACCAATATCCTAAATGCTAAAACGTACAACAAGTATACAAGTAATTCTCGGTGTGCTTAAGTTTTGTTGAAATGTGCCATTAATAAATATTAGAATTATTGCGTCAAGTTTTAAATTTTAGATGTCTGTCAAGAAAAAATTCTAGGGGGTGCCAAATGTGTTCTAGGGGGTGCCAGGCACCCCTGGAACCCCCCCTAGCTACGCCAATGGACATTGCACAATAGTCCGAGGGTCGTATTTAGAAGGAAAAAAATGATTAGGTACGCCTAAACTATTACTTTTAGCTATATGATGTCTACGAACAAGATTTTTCATATTTTTTGAATATTTTTTCCAACAAAGTGAAATTGACCCTAATTTCCAAATGTGTTCTCAAGATCGCAATGTCAACTTTTCATTGTTTTCATCCTAGAGAAATAAAATGTTCTACAAAGTTGAAAATCACTTAATTTTAAACAACTTTGCCGAAGAAACCATATTAATAGTTTGAGAAATATTATTTTTTAAAGAAAAAAAAAAACTAGGGTGACACTAGAAAAAAGATTTTCTTTCGATATTTTTTATAGGGTAATGGTTCCCTTATTGAGCATGTGATGCCCATTTTCATCCTACCTTGCGAGCACCATATTATAGACAGCTCCATATTCTGAACAGTCGGCTAACGCAAAACAGATTTTCCTTTTATGAAGCATATATTGAATCGTTGAGGTGTTAATTTTATTAAGCCCCTCTATTATCCAATCATTACAAAACATATCGTTTTTGATTGAACTGCGAACGTAGATAATGTGTTTGTACATGGTAAGTAACACTATGTGTTCAGAATTAGGACCACGGCTTCTTATGGTGTTCATAATTAGGAACATGTCGTCCACAAACAAAAATATGTCTAGATCAGAGACTGGAAGTTATTATGAGATTTAATTTATTTTATACATTTAGCTAGACAACAAACACACTTGAAGGTAATGTGAAGCATTATCTCTAGCAACAAGAACTTCCATTTATTTTAGTGTTTGTTGTGAGATTCCCTCAACCGTTCAGAATATGGGTACGGCACGGTACTAAATACAAAGGATTGAAGCTTATTTTTGTTTTTTTTTGTTAGAAGTGAGCACGCATGAAACCAAAAACAACTAAATTAATCGGTGCCGTAACCTATTGTTTTCGAATAGGTAGGATGAATTTGGGAGCATGAGATTATTTATGGCACCCTACATTGAAAACAAAAACTTCGTTCTGAGCAGAGCGATTCCAAGCAACAGCATCAAAATTAAGGAAAATTTTTAATTCATGATTTTCTATTGAACTGAAACTTTGCACAGTTTTTCAGTTCCATCTAAATCGCCATTTTTCGATATCAAATTTTTATTTAGAGCCACGACTAACTTTTCAAAAGGGTGTATGTGAAAATGGTTCAAAAATATTCAAAAATATGCACAGCAAAAACGGATTGTTCGATTGTTATGAATTTTTCAGCAAAGTTAGATAGCTAAATGGTGATTTCTAAGAAAATATACACTGTGAAAAAAAATCTATTTTATCATTGAAAAACATCATTTTTGTCACAAAAACTCAAATATCTCAAAACCCTATCTTTTTACCAACTTGAATTTTTTAGGGAAAACGGTCCATTGTATTAGCAATCTACCATAAAAATTTGGTGATGGTAAACTAATAAACAAAAAAGTTATAACATTTCAAAAATTTCACAATTTTTACATTTAGTAAAAAAAATTTTTCTGTGTAAACTATTTCGGCCGGGAATCGCGATTTGATGGTGATTTTATTGTTCAGCAAAGTTAGATAACTAAATGGCGATTCCTAAGAAAATATACACTGTGAAAAAAATCTTTTTTAAAATTAAAAGGTATCATTTTTGTCACAAAAACTCAAATATCTCAAAACCCTATCTTTTTACCAACGTATTTTTTTAGAGAAAACGGTCCATTGTATTAGCAATCTACCATGAAAATAAACAAAAAAGTTATGACAATTCAAACATTTCACAATTTTCACATTTAGTAATAATTTTTTTTAGTGTAAATTATTTCGGCCGGAAATTGAAGTTTGATGCTGATTTTATTGTTAATGGCCTTGCGTAAGTAAAACAAGTTGTTTTTATTATATATTATATATACATATAATATAATATACTATGTACCGTAATGTTCCGATTTTATCACGCCCTCCGCGCATTAGTCGTTTATTCATTAATTTGCTGTTACATTTGAGGACAAGTGTTTTCCCTCTTCTTCAAGATGAATGTTGAAAGCGTGTTTTCAACGTTAAAAATATTGAAATGGGTATAGATGTTGAAGAATATTACAGGGCATTATTGAAAAGGGGCGTAATTAAATTGTTTAAACAGATGTCGCTGATGGCAATTTCTCAGTTGTTGTCGTTTTCGAACTTCCTGCGCCCTGCTTTACCGATGATATACAGATGGCTCGTTTGTCAAATTCTAGACGGCAGGACGTGCAAATGCGTAATTTTGTACACAATGTGGACATTTGGGCATAACCAGTCTCTTTCAGTTTATCTATGGTGCTTTCGGTGAGATTTCGTAACTCTTTTGAACATTTTTTTTCATCAAACGGTCTACAAGAGAGCGTTGAGTTGAAGACCTTTGAGAAAGCGACTGTTCATCTTGTTCGTTAGATTATAATAAACAAAATCACTTATTAATTTTAACTTACTTGTTTGGTGTTGGTGGCTGAAGAAAAAAAATACTATACAATTTTTAATATTCATAGCGGTAGTATTTTTTTGTTTTTTTCGTGAGCATTGTCAGGTATGTATACAGACAAACAAACGTAACACTGGCGAAATTTTCATTGACCACGCCTTCAACGATCATTTTGAATCTTGGTTGTGGCTTTCATAACAAGAAGAGCGCCCATCGTTTTTCTTTGCGTTTGACGTTTCACACTAGCGCCTTCTGATGACGATATTGCACAACGCAGTGTTTCGTGAAACATTTCCACCAGGTGGTGATAGTGTGAACTGGGCGATGAATTTTCACTAAAATTGTTCTAGGCGTTTCGTCTGTTTGTCTGTGGTATGTACCTCTTATGCATTTGTTGTTGTTGAAGTTACTCGCATTCTTCCGATCATAAAGTCTGTTCTCTACACACTTAATTTTGATTACCGAGTTCGGTATTTTTTTGACGAGATTAAAACTGCTGAGCACCGAACTCGTTCAGCAAAAATGCATTGTTTACCTTTTCCATACGATTTTGACAGTTGTTTTACTGAGCCTAAAATCGATTACCGAAACTACCGAGATCGTACTGCTGTTATAATCTCGTCAAAAAAGTACCGAACAGGCAATTCAGAAATAAGTGTGTAAGAGGGATTTTTTTTGCGGATAAACTAGACGTATACGCGTATAAAAAAACTTTTATTATACAGCTTTTTTCTTAAAAATAAATTCAATTCAATTTTTCTTATAATCAACAGCTTTTCAACACTATCAAGGGATTTTTTCACCAGTCACGTACAATAAAAAGTATGACAATCTCAATATTTTTGATCACAACACTGGATCGCGTCTAAGTTTCAAATAGATACTACAGTAATTACGAATAATCAAACTCAAGTATCATGAAAACAACTTGTTTAATTCAGGCGGTAGCCTTTACAATAAAATCACCATCAAAATATAATTCTCGAAATAATTTACACAGAAAAAAATTTTTTTTTTGTTACTAAATGTAAAAATTGTGAAATGTTTGAAATGTCATAACTTTTTTGTTTATCAGTTTACCATCACCAAAATTTTATGGTAGATAGCTGATATAATGGGCCATTTCCCCTAAAAAATTGAAGTTGGTAAAAAGATAGGGTTTTGAGATATTTGAGTTTTTGTGACAAATATCATATTTTTTCAAAGTAGAAAAAGAAATTTTTTACAGTGTATATTTTCTAAGGAATCATCATTTAGTTATCTAACTTTGCTGAAAAATTTATAACAATCGAACAATCCGTTTTTGCTGTACAGCTTTTAGAATATTTTAGAACTATTTTCGCATACACCCTTTTGAAAAGTTAGTCGTGAGTGAATATGAAGGTTTAATATCAAAAAATGGCGATTTATATGAAATTGAAAAACTGTGCAAAGTTTCAGATATTTTTGAAATGGTCGCTCAGGATCGACTGACATGACTCCGTGGAATTCCTCATTTTTGTCACAAAAACTCAAATATCTCAAAACCCTATCTTTTTACCAACGTAATTTTTTAGAGAAAACGGTCCATTGTATTAGCAATCTACCATGAAAATAAACAAAAAAGTTATGACAATTCAAACATTTCACAATTTTCACATTTAGTAATAATTTTTTTTAGTGTAAATTATTTCGGCCGGAAATTGAAGTTTGATGCTGATTTTATTGTTAATGGCCTTGCGTAAGTAAAACAAGTTGTTTTTATTATATATTATATATACATATAATATAATATACTATGTACCGTAATGTTCCGATTTTATCACGCCCTCCGCGCATTAGTCGTTTATTCATTAATTTGCTGTTACATTTGAGGACAAGTGTTTTCCCTCTTCTTCAAGATGAATGTTGAAAGCGTGTTTTCAACGTTAAAAATATTGAAATGGGTATAGATGTTGAAGAATATTACAGGGCATTATTGAAAAGGGGCGTAATTAAATTGTTTAAACAGATGTCGCTGATGGCAATTTCTCAGTTGTTGTCGTTTTCGAACTTCCTGCGCCCTGCTTTACCGATGATATACAGATGGCTCGTTTGTCAAATTCTAGACGGCAGGACGTGCAAATGCGTAATTTTGTACACAATGTGGACATTTGGGCATAACCAGTCTCTTTCAGTTTATCTATGGTGCTTTCGGTGAGATTTCGTAACTCTTTTGAACATTTTTTTTCATCAAACGGTCTACAAGAGAGCGTTGAGTTGAAGACCTTTGAGAAAGCGACTGTTCATCTTGTTCGTTAGATTATAATAAACAAAATCACTTATTAATTTTAACTTACTTGTTTGGTGTTGGTGGCTGAAGAAAAAAAATACTATACAATTTTTAATATTCATAGCGGTAGTATTTTTTTGTTTTTTTCGTGAGCATTGTCAGGTATGTATACAGACAAACAAACGTAACACTGGCGAAATTTTCATTGACCACGCCTTCAACGATCATTTTGAATCTTGGTTGTGGCTTTCATAACAAGAAGAGCGCCCATCGTTTTTCTTTGCGTTTGACGTTTCACACTAGCGCCTTCTGATGACGATATTGCACAACGCAGTGTTTCGTGAAACATTTCCACCAGGTGGTGATAGTGTGAACTGGGCGATGAATTTTCACTAAAATTGTTCTAGGCGTTTCGTCTGTTTGTCTGTGGTATGTACCTCTTATGCATTTGTTGTTGTTGAAGTTACTCGCATTCTTCCGATCATAAAGTCTGTTCTCTACACACTTAATTTTGATTACCGAGTTCGGTATTTTTTTGACGAGATTAAAACTGCTGAGCACCGAACTCGTTCAGCAAAAATGCATTGTTTACCTTTTCCATACGATTTTGACAGTTGTTTTACTGAGCCTAAAATCGATTACCGAAACTACCGAGATCGTACTGCTGTTATAATCTCGTCAAAAAAGTACCGAACAGGCAATTCAGAAATAAGTGTGTAAGAGGGATTTTTTTTGCGGATAAACTAGACGTATACGCGTATAAAAAAACTTTTATTATACAGCTTTTTTCTTAAAAATAAATTCAATTCAATTTTTCTTATAATCAACAGCTTTTCAACACTATCAAGGGATTTTTTCACCAGTCACGTACAATAAAAAGTATGACAATCTCAATATTTTTGATCACAACACTGGATCGCGTCTAAGTTTCAAATAGATACTACAGTAATTACGAATAATCAAACTCAAGTATCATGAAAACAACTTGTTTAATTCAGGCGGTAGCCTTTACAATAAAATCACCATCAAAATATAATTCTCGAAATAATTTACACAGAAAAAAATTTTTTTTTTGTTACTAAATGTAAAAATTGTGAAATGTTTGAAATGTCATAACTTTTTTGTTTATCAGTTTACCATCACCAAAATTTTATGGTAGATAGCTGATATAATGGGCCATTTCCCCTAAAAAATTGAAGTTGGTAAAAAGATAGGGTTTTGAGATATTTGAGTTTTTGTGACAAATATCATATTTTTTCAAAGTAGAAAAAGAAATTTTTTACAGTGTATATTTTCTAAGGAATCATCATTTAGTTATCTAACTTTGCTGAAAAATTTATAACAATCGAACAATCCGTTTTTGCTGTACAGCTTTTAGAATATTTTAGAACTATTTTCGCATACACCCTTTTGAAAAGTTAGTCGTGAGTGAATATGAAGGTTTAATATCAAAAAATGGCGATTTATATGAAATTGAAAAACTGTGCAAAGTTTCAGATATTTTTGAAATGGTCGCTCAGGATCGACTGACATGACTCCGTGGAATTCCTCAGCAGTTTTAATGTATTTAATATGCAACATTTTTCCCAAGACAACAAAGTTCCATATCCTCAATTTAAAAAGTTATTCAAGGTTTTTTTTTCTAAAAATGGCTTATTTCTGGCACTAAATATCTCAGAATGGCGCAAACCGATTTCAGATCTTAAAGTTTTGTTTAAGGACAAACGTCTTGAACCCCACAGTGCATCAAAACTTCAGACGCACATATCCCAGGAAGCAAACTTCAAACCATAGTGCATTTCATTATATCTTGCTCACTTGTAATAAGCTTAAAATAAGAAGCTCAGGTGCGCTGGTTTTGTTTAAGAAGAGATTTGTGCGCTCGAAATCGTGAGTAGGTGCCAAAGTCGACCATTGTGGCGGCCATTTTGGAATTCTAACAAGTCTGTCCTTAAGGCCCCTTAGCGTGTCAGCTCAAATTTTACTCTTCTTATTTGATTCTTATTCCAAACAATCATCAAGCACGATAGTAGTTGTGTAGCCTTTCTATACCAATTCCATAAACAAACAAAAATAGCACCTCTTTGTCTCGGTACCTCCAATGTAAACATTTCGAGAATATGAATCATTTGAAAGCAACTCAAGCAGTAAACCACTCTACTTCAATGAATAACAAGGAAACATATCCAAATTTCACCAAAAATGTTAGATTTTTTATGTAACAAGCTAGAAATGATCGAATTATTTTGGTACGCTCTCCCACTGTTTATGTTTGCTGCAACAGCAGTGCTGGCGGACCGCTTGGTGAAGATTTCGTAAATTATAATGCTTTGCTTATATCACTAACAATTATGGTAAAAAAGTTAAAAAATAATCAACCCACAAATTGTTTTTGATTTTACGACGCATAAGGGGCTGTCCATTAATTACGTAAGGGTTTTTGGGGGGAGGGGGGGTTTGAGAAACCTTACGCGCCATACAAAAATTTTTGGGTTCTCATACAAAAAATCTTACAAGGGGGGGAGGGGGTGTCAGAAAATCGCAAAAATTCCCTTACGTAATTAATGGACAGCCCCTAACCAATGTGTTTGACTGGATTTTTTAATTGATTTCGATTAATTTCATTGATGCTTTGGCCAGCAGGATCGACATCACTGCGTGCAATGATCGATGATTGTGCGCGCCAAAAGACACCACCGCGCTGCCGTCGTCGTCGTTGGTACTGCGGTGGGTGGTAAACACCGCCAACCACATGTCTAGTGCGGTCGAAACAAATCGTTAAAAATTTCTACTTTCGAGTGATCTAATGCTTTGAAATCGTGATTACTTGGAAAGAGGCTTGTATTTGAAGTAGTGTGAATACATTTTTATGCCGAATATCTCGCGTGGAATTGATTATTTTATAGAATAAGATAAGTGTCGATTTTTTTACAAATATGTATTGGTGCAACCCAAGTAACAGAACCAGCTGAATAACAGCTTCTTGAACTAAAGTTAGCTTGAGAGTGATTTGTTCCATTCTTGTACAGCAAAAATGTTTGTTGGGAATGTTGTGTAAAGTTGATTTCGGTCAATGATTTTGAAGAAGCCATTTTGCGATGACACGCTAAGGGGCCTTAAGAGATCTTATTCCCATCTTTTAATGATGAAAAAAAAAAATCAAAAAAGGGGTTTTCTTTTAAAGCGTTTAATTCAGGAAATATGTTTTTTTTTTTAATAGAAAAAAGCGCCCCAAGTACGAAAATATAAGAGATACGATTTCCATGTCAAATTTAAGTAACAATTAATTTTCGCCAATTGGAGCAGACCCTAAGTACAAAAAGTGTTCAGAACGAAGTATTCCGAAAAAAAAATGAACCAATCAAAGCATTTTGGAAGAATGCCGTTTCTTCTAAGGATTTTGTTCCTGGTGGAATTTCTTCAGAAGAAACGGGTTTCTTAAAATGTAATGATTTTCTTAATGAAGGCATGATTCACCGACCAGAAGTTATTGACGAAAGAAAAATTCCATGAAGTGAAATCGATCATTGCAGATACGCCCGTATGATCTTAAGCGCGAGAATTGTGCGTTTTTTTCCTCTACAGGGCACTGCATGAAATTCTCTCCTTCTCTTTCACACTTACAGAAATTTTGTAAACAACAAGGCCAAGAAACGTCAAAATCTCATACAAAATCAAAACAATGCAGTGCCCAACAGCTCTCAAGTGCAGTCGATATCCGCATTCCAACAGCTGTGGAAACCGATGTAGTCAGTCGCATTGTGCCATGTGACGTGTTAAACTTTGATGTACATATTCCAATGGTCCACTGCACGAATTTGTTATGGCCTGCTTACTCTTACACGAAATTTGACGTTTGAGCGGTGTCGGCACCTCTCAAACGTCAAATTTCGTGTGAGAGTAAGCAGGCCAGAATAAATTCGTGCAGTGGACCATAGTTTCTTTACTATAATCATTGAGACCTCATTTCAAGCCTAACTTTACAAAATACCATATGTAACAATTGCCTTGAACAGAGAAAATCGCCTCCAAAATTTTGGACTTAACCCTCTAATACCCAACCCCCCCTTTAGGCGGGGTATAGTTTGAGCATTTTTGTAATTTTTGTTTCGTCCCTAATAAAAATGTATTATACACTGGCGATTGAGTGAATAATTGAATCATTCGGTGTATGATCAAGATGATAGCCCGAAAGGGTTGTTAAGCACGTTGTAACATATTTTTCTATTAGGGGTGGAAAATAATTCCCTCCCCATGGATATTCGATCTTGACGCGATGGGAGGGCTTAACCCATTAGCACTTTGTGCGCCAATTTATTCATTTCTGATTCAGCCTTAAGATAGATCTGGAGCAACATTTGAAAAGGGCCCAAGAGGTCTTGTGTCTTTTTTCTAAAACGCTCCGTAGGGCATAACAGCAGCCCGCCCACGCAAATGCACACCGTTATCTGAAAGATCGATGTTTGCTCTATCTGATAACGGTCTTAGTTTTTGCTAATAAGCTGAGGGGGGCTCAGGAGCGACGTGTGAAGTCATTGTTTACCAATGCTTGTATGCCCTTTTCTAATGTTGCTCCAGAGATGTGAATCTGGTTTAAGAGCTGAGCAGAGGTGAAAAAATCGGCCGTAAATGCTAATGGGGACCAGAGGAGTATCCGCAGTGAGCCTATCACAATTTCCAAAGCAATGTCATAGTTCAGCTTGCATAGACCCAATATTTTAGGAATTTGCAGTTAGATTTTGAGGAGCGTTACGTAAAATTGGGTGTGGGTGGTATCTGCGTTACACTTACTACTCATCATTATTGCTCTAGGAATCTAGAAGGCAATTGACGCTAGAAACTGCACTACCAGTTGAGCCTAGACAAAAGTAGCTAGTAATAGGAAACTATGGGCAGGATAACAGTATTAAACATCGATTTCTTTTCATTATTATTTATACATATCTTCCAAACGGGTGCATAGAATTTGGAACCGTTTGAGCAGGAGCTCCTATTTTGAGTGTTAGTAATACCACGTAATACGTTTGTACAGGTCGGACTCAATTGTCCGGAGTCGGGTTCTGAAGCTTCGGAAACGTGTGACTGGGGAACGAAATGTTGTATGTATAAAGCTAAAATTTTGACATTTTGTCAAGCTAATTTTGATTAGTAGCCACTGGCTCTAGCCAGTAAATATTTCAGCTTTGTACATTATTCCGTTTGCCAGATGTGGTTTTAGGAGGCTTCAGAGTTTGAATCCGGATAGTCCAGTCCGACCTGTACTGTATTTTCAGTAATTTTCAACGTAATAGCCATCCGAAAGACCATACGTGTTTTTGTTTATCTCCTAGTTTTTATTGTGGCATAACATAACAGGTAGGAATTAGGATATAAAGACGTTAACGACATGCCAGGATTACAACACATTCAATTAAATTGGGATTTGAATTTTCATTTTTTTTTATTTTTAAATTTAGACAGCTAAAATGATTTCATTGTTTTGTTATTTATTTATTTTCAAGTCAAAATTAATTTGCATATTTTTCATCTAAAAATAACCAATCAAACCCTTCCCTTCCCACGACTTTAAACGACTATTTCTATGCCAAAAAAGCGTTTCCGAAAGAAGCGCTTGAACAAAAAATATTGCAAATTGGCTGAATTTTTCGCAATCAATGAACTTTGTTTTGTTGTAAACCAATAGGTCCTTGATTGTTTATCAATAGTTCTACTCAAACAAGTAGTTAGTAGTTGGGTTAAACTTATGAGGTTACAGTCATATTCTAAAAATTACTGCATCATATTTATCTAATTCCATTTGTCCAGATTTCGTCGAAAATCGATGGTGCTCTCTAGCTAGAACAACCATGGGAAGTGGAGGGTTAAACCCATGTTTCATTGAATTTCGCCGTATTATTTGCATAATTGTGTCAAGTCCACTCCAATTCCTTCCCCCAACCCATACCATTACCCCTCCGATGGTGTTCATGTGGTCCGCACGGACTATTACGGCCATTACCCCTCCTTGATCTTCGGCTTTGGATTGACTTGCGCTCTTATTGCCCCACCAAATGCTGCAAAATGAAAATGAAAATGAAATTAGGGGTGGAAAATATTTTTTTTTATATTTTTGGCTGATATGTAAGACGGTTTTGTATATCTCAAAATGGTTTTTGGTGTATTTTAAAGCGTATTTACATTTAAAAAAAACATTAGGGGGATTCACTTAACAGCGTTAACTGATTAAACTGATTAAACGACGCGATCACCGAGGCAATCTTTTATTATTTCATTTGCAAAATCATGAAACATTTCAAATAAGCAGAAAATCATGGCTTACGCAGCAATTTAATCTGTTTAGTGAGTACCCCTTTAGTCACCTTTTAGAAGTCATTGTTTATTTTGTATTGAATCGCTACAATAACCATATTTTATTTTTTTCTCAAATCATTCTATTCTAGTTTAATAGTTTAACGAAATCGAATACACTCTAAAATTATTTTCCTTAAAATTACACGGAAAATAAAATTTTATATGAAAAAAAAAATAAAAATAAAAATATTTCAACAACAATCATAAAATCTCAAAATATTTTCATCTAAAAAAATCCGTACCCAGATTGGCTTCCAGGAAAAATATAAAAGTGTGGGGGGGGATGTTCAAAAATAAAAATTAGAAAAATCAAAAACTGAAATTCACGAAATCGAGAATTAAAAAGAATCATCTTCCAAAACATGTTTAATCGATTTTAGATGACGAAAAATTATATTTAGATCAAAATCAAAAATTTGGGTATTAGAGGGTTAAAAAAATGTTATTAGTTTTTCCGTCTCGGGATAGCTCTACAGATAGACTCTATACCACTATATGCAAAATAATCAAAATGTCGATTTGTACATATTTGCGACATATTTGCGTACGGTGTTTTGTGAAGTTAGGTCTCAATTTGCGGATGGAAAAGGGATATTTCTCCCTAAGAGAACAACAATCAGTTTTAATTGTTTTTTTTTATTATTATCGTTCCACAAAATTACGTTTCTGTAAATAGTTTTGTTTCCATTTTGGTATTTAAGTTTTTTTTATTCATATTTACAATGAATAATATTCTGTTGCCATGCTTAGGCCAAAGCATATAAATCGATACACTATAAACTAATCTATCATATTTTCGTTGGAACAAGATAAAATAGTAATTACGTAGTAATAGCGATATTGTTATAATAATGATAAATATTTTTCGATTTTTAATAAATACATCTCTGATAGTTTTTCATCAATATGACGATACAGTAGTATTAACGATATGCTTAAAAACAATTTAATTTGATGCCTCTTTAATGGTTGGGAATAAGCGTAAGATCTCTATTATTACACTTTACATAACTTTTTCGTAAAATGTGGTTTGTGTGTGTCTGTTTTTGATAGTCAATTTTTCAATAGAATCTGACGAAGATTTAAATTATTGGTTTCAAACTATTATCCATGTACCAATTCCAAGTGAATGTGTAATTTCACTGTTTATTATAAAATCTTGTTTTATACAGGTTCTTCGAAATATGTTTTCTTTAAAATAAGATTTTGAGTTTTTAAGAACAGGTTTCGTTTTGTTACGACTTAAAAAACGGTCACGATGGTGTTCTTTTTTTCATTCTTAGGTATATGTGAATGAAACAATCCAATGTATAGGTACCCATTGTTTAGCTTTTATTACTCAGTCGCTTCAATCTTTCCTTCAAAGAACTTGTCTTCATTTTGCTGGAAGATGTCTGCTTGGTAATGCCATTCGTGGTTGGCGGCGGCCGCTTAGTTTTCTTCAGCCTGAAAGTAAAAGATGATACACATCAGAGCAACTTGTCCAATCCCTTCGAATGATAAATTCTTACAATTCAGTGGACAGATGAAGAATTTCTTTCTTGAAGATGCTCTTCAAATCATGGGTGAATGGCGCCCAAAGTTCAAAAAATTGCTCTGGTTTGCAGTCCTCGATGACGCCCGATTTTGGCGTGAATTTGTAGAAAACCATCGTTTTGAGGAATATCTCCCGGCACTCGTCCAGCTTGCGGAACTGCTTTTCGATTCGTTTGCTGGCCACTTCGATGAAAGCCTCCATCTTTTCCTTGAACGGCTGAATGTTGCTCTCGGCCGATTCTTGTATCACTCGTTCGGTTGTGCATCGACATTCTGTAATTTAAAAATTAATTCGTTGATCCGTTGATAATTCGTTGATCCGTTCTCGAACCAAATCGTGACATAAACCAAAACATTTCTAGCCTAACATGTACAAAGAGCCTAAGTGCTTTCTGTAAACATAGCGTTACGTAATAAATGGATGCTGCTTTATCCATTTGTCTGCAAATATTCAAAAGCAGGATGCAACAAGAAGGTTTTAACATTACCCCGCTTCTCCACTAGACAGAAATGGCTTGCCATTTTGCTGCCAGAAAGAGAAAACAGCGAGAGAACATTTCTGTCATGACACATCTGTCCAGCAAAATGGCAAGCCATTTCTGTGGAGACGTCGGGTTAGTACGAGATCCAGTCCATTTGTTTGCTTCTCGCGTGAAGTATTGCAACAAAAGCTAGTTTAACCGTTTAACTTCTAAATTACTTACCATCCGTTCTGGTTTTGAGTGAATTGAGCTGTGCCCGGCAGTCGTCGAAATCCACCAGTACAGCTCGGTCCAGATCGCCAGGATCCGGAACTGGCAGTTGCACCTCGTGTAGAAGCACACCCTGCTTCCTGCATTGGGCTATGTAGGTCTTAATGATGAAATGCAGCAACGTGACGTTATTGTCTTTTGATTTCACATCTTTTAGCTTTCCGAGAATTTCCAGTCCGAATCCGTCGGCTTGACCACGGGTTCGGTTACCGCCATTCATGTAGTTACCAAGGGTCAAGATGATCGAGAATAGGTGTTTGAGCTGTTCGCTTTCGATCAGAAACTCACAGGTGTGTTTGACAGTTTCGAGTTTCCTCGTGACCGAAATGTAGAGTTCGTCAAACTCTGCCTGGAATACGATGCATGAGATCCTTTCCGAAAAGGACGAGATCTCCGAAATTCGTAACAGGAATTGTTCGGGAGGATCTAACGGTATGTTTCCCTCGGCACATTCCTTTATTTGTGCCAGCTCTTCCTCCGTGGCTTTGATTTCGAGGATTTTTTGCAATGCTTCCAGACTGACCACGGATGTATCGCAGTGGTAGATGGCGAACTCTATCTCATCGAAATGGACGTGCAAACTCTTAGCGAATATGCCCACGTTCTGCGACCGTTTGCTGTCTAGTACCTTCACCGTTTTCTCCGGCTTCTCGACTTTTTCTTTGATTTTTGGAACTACCACCTGCCGGGAGAATAACTCAGTAAACTCGTCCATGTTATCTAGATTCGTTTCTTCTAGCTCTTGCCAAAGTGCAGGTTTGACCTCTTCGGGAAGTTCACATGGGGCGTCGGTTTCGGTGACCGGGCTCGTTTTAGGGGCTACTATCCTGGTCCAGTAGAGGGGTTTCATTGGCTTCGGGGGATTAACGGCAGTCTTACGGAGGGCTGCAATGATTTAGATGGAAAATCCTAAATCTATCGATTTGAACACCGAGTGTGAATCTATACAGTAAATGTGAGGGTGAATGTCATAGTTGCTGTACAAGTGGATGATTGTCATTGCTCTACTCTAAGGTGGTTCTTTTCTGATAGAAGGGCTATTTACAAAGAGCTGAGGATGCTAAGGGAAGCTTCTATATGATACACTCCATTGATTGTACCAGACACCACGTAAAGGAAGGATTGAGAAAAGAAAATCTATCAGATCTATCTACGTTAAAAGAAGAGGATAGGCGGTTTATTTTTCATTTTTGTTGTGCTAGTATTACTTTTTATAAGTTTTCTGTGTCTGCATTTTGATTATAAGGGTCTGTGACTATTTGGGCAGGAGGACTGGAAACTTAACGTTACATCTCTTACATCTGTCAGAATCAATGTAAGCAACTAACGCTGCGAACAAAAGGCAACCTGCCAGAGAAAAATATGATTACAGGATGGACCAAGAACAATTATGAAACCTCGTCATCTTGAGTTCACACTTCGTTATCCGTTTGTATAACTGAGCACAATTAATGTTATTTGTTGTATGTTGCTAGTTTGTGTTATGTTTTTGTGCATTTGTAATGTTCCATTTTTGTAAATTTTGTAGTCTTCTGCATAGCATTTTCTGTAACGGCACCCAACGTGGGGCGCGATGCATTTGTAAGTGTCCCTTTTTTGTTACACATGCCGAAAAAAAAACAGAAAATCAGTTTCGAATGAGTGTAATCAGTTATTGCAGTACTACCCAAACTGTGCGCCGCGGCGCTGTGGAGCGCCGTGAACATCTCTCAGGTGCGCCGCAGGCTCTTAAGTCAAAATGAAAAGAATAAACTTTTATTATTCAAAACGCGAAATCTCTGTTTTGCTGTTTGTTGTTTTGTTTAGTAAAACTAGTGTCGCTTCACAGACTTTTTTATATTACAAAGTCTTGCCTTTTTGAAGAAGTCTACGAAAGATAGTCGCTCAAAAAGGGCTTTCTTCTTTCCAAATATTCAGTTAAAAATAAATGTTGCGAAATCATCGGATGTTCTACGAATGTTGTTCCTGATATCCTCGTGGAACTTTAAGATAAAGAAGACCAAATTTTTGAATTTCCGAAGTTCTGACAATTTTAGTTAAACTTTTGAAATTGTTATTTGTACTTTTTAATGACGCAGCTTTGTTTTCGATTTCATCAATAGCTTGTAATTCAAAGTAAATATTTCAAAGTCCTACTTGAAGTTCTGTTCAGAATTATTGCTGTCAATGTCCTGGTCTTCATGCTGTCTCAAACGTTTCGGAACGACATTTTTACAAACATCACTGTTGCATAACAATTCTGCGGCAATTTATATGTCGATTTCGTGCATTATTCTGGACACCCTTTCTTTTGTGTTGTGTCGCTTTACAATCTATTTTTTTATCTATGTTTCTTGCAGTTTGACAAACCACTTCATTTTACAATTTTGAAGATTTTGCATTGCAATCGCGAAGAAATTTAAAATTGTTGTTAAGTTCTGTGAATCGTCAAGCCATTTTTCTTTCAAAAAAAAAATACATTTTAAGAGCCCATTTTTTCAGATTCTAAGAACGTTCTTGACTTGATATCCCAAGTGCTTGCAGGACATTTTCCCCGAGATTTTCCCAAAATCATTGAAAAACGCATGGTCCGGTTTTACTCAACGCCGATCATCTTTGTAAAAAGTTGTTGGTGCACCGCGACATTTTTGAAAATTTTGAAAGGCGCCGCGGTAGCAAAAAGTTTGGGAACATTTGAGTTATTGTACCATTTAATTCCACCCTTGTTTGCTTATCCTTTGACAGATACGCGTATTTCAACTATCACTATCCTCGGTGTCAGTTACAGATTACAAGTGGTAGTCGAAATACGCATATCTGTCAGAGGATAAGCAAACGAGGGCGGAATTAACCCTCTAATACCCAATCCCGCCTTTAGACGGGGTATAGTTTGAGCATTTTTGTAATTTTTGTTTCGTGGAAAATCATTTTTTTTTATATTTTTGGCTGATATTTAGGGCTGTTCTGTATATCTCAAAATGGTTTTTGGTGTATTTGAAAGCGTATTCACATTTTTTAAAAATCATTGAAAAATTGATGTTATAGTCACCTTTTAGAAGTCATTGTTTATTTTCTATTGAATCGCTACAATTAACATATTTTAAATTTTTCCCAAATCATTCTATCCTTGTTTATTAGTTTAAGGGAATCGAATACACTCTAAAATTATTTTCCTTAAAGTTACACGGAAGATAAAATTTTCTGTGAAAAAAAAAATAAAATAATAATATTTCAACAAAAATCATTAAATCTCAAAATGTTTTCATCTAAAAAAATACGTTCCCCAAATTGGCTTCCAGGAAAAATATAAAAGTGTGGGGATGTTCAAAAATAAAAATTAGAAAAATCAAAAACTGAAATTCACGAAATCGAGAATTAAAAAGAATCATCTTCCAAAACATGTTTAAATCGATTTTAGATGACGAAAAATGATATTTAGATCAAAATCAAAAATTTGGGTATTAGAGGGTTAAACATACACGGTGTAAAAAGGTGATATATTCCCGAAATCTGACAGCTTTTTGATGACGTAATTCAAAACGTTCATAGGTGATCTAGTACTCTACACCAATTTGCTCAACGTGAAAGACGATAAGAGCGACGTCACATGTTTACATCCAAAATAGATGTTTACATATGTTACTAGCCTGCCTTGTGATCTTTATGCCGTGCTCTTATACAATAACTGATTACACTCATTCGAAGAGGGTATTCTGCTTAGAGGGTTCGAAAAGTCGGTACATGAAAATCAGCTCTTAAATACACGGTGTTAGGTTCATGAGTGCAAACTTTATAAAGGGTGATAGAGGACCATAAATGGTGAAAAAATTGTTCTACGCATATGGTCAAATCTCAACCGTTACGTAGTTATTGAACTCCCCAAGTTTTTGACTCTTATTGCCTTAACTGGCTATAACTAATGGTCAAACTTATCGCAGTTTTTTTTACTCTTATTCGAAAGATTATTGAATTTTCTATCAAATGGCATCTTTGAATCGATTGGTTTAGTTAAATAACTAAATTTACTAGAGCAAAATAGCTAAAAATAGTGTGTTTTTGTTTGTTTATGTCAATTATCTTTGAAACATGCGTAATAAATTAAAATTCTTTCTTTGGCAAAGTTGTGGCCCCTGTTCCACTCTACAATTCGTTCTTTGACGCCAAACTTCTAACTCTTATCGTTTTCTTGTAATTTTGATTTAAATGTGCGGCACAGTGCGCAAAAAAGTGCTTACCATGACGATTGCAAATTTTTGATCTGAAATGCGACGTTTAAATCAAAATTGCAAGAAAACGATAAGAGATAGAAGTTTGATGTCAAAGAACGAACTGTAGAGTGAAACAGGGACCACAACTTTGCCAGAGAAAAAATTTTAAATTATTACGCATTTTTCAAAGATAATTGACTAAAACAAATTAAAACACACAATTTTTAGGCTATTTGCTCTAGAAAACTTAGTTATTTAACTAAACCAATCGGTTCAAAGATGCCATTTGATAGAAAATTCAATAATCTTTCGAATTAGGGTAAAAAACACTGTGATAAGTTTGACCATTTTAAAGTTATAGCCAGTTAAGGCAATAAGAGTCAAAAACATGGAGAGTTCAATAGCTACGTAACGGTTGAGATTTGACCATATACGTAGAACAATTTTTTTCACCACTCATGGTCCTCTATTACCCTTTAAAAAGTTTGCACTCAGGAACCTAACACCCTGTAGGGTGCCTGTACCAGTTATCGCACTACCTAAGGAAAACTACTTCTACAAAAATAAGAAGAAGACCGACGAATGTCGTCGATATGTCAAATGATAGATTTGCTTTCATACTTTACAGGAAAAATATAAAATCTGAGCCAACCCCACTTTTACTATTTATTACGGCGTGTGCCAATGATAGGAACCCTGTACCAGTTATGGACATACTTTTTAATTTCGGTTCCACTTCGCACTATTTACATGTATTCCTTATGGGATTTGCCATAACTGGTACTCTATGGCAAAATAGGGTGCAAGGAAGCCGAAATTTTAAGGAAAATGATTTATTTCTATCATAATTTGAGCAAAATGTGAACTTTAAATGAGTGCAATCATCTTTTATGAACGTGCTCTATTGTTCACATATTTTTTCTTGATGATTTGCATCGTTTAAGATTGAAAATCAACTATGGCGAATTTGAGGTACTATAACCAGAACTGGTACACTGAGCCTATATGTACGTCTACTTTTGTCAGAATGCTACCAATTTAACCGCTCTCATAAGAGCACCTTTGGCCGAATGCCGTTTGGCCGAACGGCATTTGGCCGAAAGGGTCATTTGGCTAAATGCCGTTTGGTCGAAAAATGAATGATGTAGGGTAAGTGTAACAGTTATCGCCATAGTGGTTCCCTATTTGGCCATAGTGGAAATTTAGAAAGTTTTTAAACTTTGACTTACTATGAACGTTTTAAGATCAAGAATTTAAATGTTTCTTGTCATTAAAACTCTTGAAATGATGCAAAACTTTGAATTATCTCAAATAATCACTATGGCCAAATAGGGAACCACTATGGCGATAACTGGTACACTCAGCCTACTCAAATGACCATACCATTGTTCTCAGCCTCAGTATAACTTGAAACAACAGTCTATGAGTCAAAGAAGAAAAAATCTGTGATAAAATAGACGCCAACGCCAACTAATCTCTGAATGTCAAAACTAAAAAGAATAGCCTAAGATTTAAAAAAGGTAATATTTCTGATGATCATATTGGCAGTTAGAATGTCAAAAATTTCTTCTGAATTGTTTTGATCACGGTTCGGCCAAATGGCGTTCGGCCAAACGGCGTTCGGCCAAACAGCATTCGGCCAAATGGCCGGACACCTTGACTTAGCCACCCTATTCTACATGGTTATCAAATTACTCGCTCTGATTCGTATCAGGGGAGCTGTAGCTGTCCTATTCTTATTTATATAGGACAGTTTCAGTGAACTGTCTGCATTAAAAATATGAGTTAAGTTGGTAAGTGTCCAATGCAAATTTCACTATTCTTAGCAATACTACAAAACTCCACAGATTCTAAAGATTATACCAAATTTTTGAAGATATAGCAATTATTTTATTCTTCTGCAGAACTTGTTATCATGTAGGGAAGTGGAACCATCGCGGCAGGGCTTCTATTTTGGGCACTTTTCCACTATAACTCAGTCAATTAAAAATCAATTGACACAATTTTTTGAGCGCGATGAGATACGTTTGTTTATCTAGCTGTGTACCAAATTTCAAGTCAATTTGTTTGGAATTTACTGAGTTATAGCGAAAAAGTGCCCAAAATACCAATCACTGTCCAAGTGGATGGGTACCCTTGCCTCACAATATACAAATTCATGCAATGGCAGGTCCTTCACTGTGAAAGTGCTCAAACACTAGGGGGATTCACTTAACAGCGTAAACTGATTAAACTGATAAAACGTCGCGATCACCAAGGCTTATTCAGCAGTTTAATCTGTTTAGTGAGTACCCCTACTGAGTTGAAGAAAAGGCAAGCAAAGTTTCAATGGGAACGTACAATAATAAAGAAGAAGAAGAATGTTCGGTGGAAATTACAAAAGTTTCGGTGATCGAAATTCTGATATTTTTTGGCTGATTTTCGACATTTTGAATTTTTCCTTGACAATTTCTTTCCCACGACTTTGAACGACTCTTCTTATGTTGAAAAACGTTTCCAAAAAATGCCATGAGAAGTAGAGGTTTGAATTCTACCTGCTGAACTTGGCACTATGTTTTTCGAGTATAAATCTTGAACCTTCTGATAGTGAACTTGCCGTTTCCGAATCAATTCCAGATACATTTTGGGCTAAGAATACATAACCTTAAATATAATAAGAACAAAATACTTTTGAAGAATTGATTCGGCCGATTCTCCAAGAGAGTGCAACCAAGTTTCGTTCATTTGGCTACGTTTAGGAGGGCTATGATTTAAGTAGGCGGCTGTTAACTGTGCTATAACCCAATTAAAACAAAGGCAAACGTCACTTTTTTACGTGAAGCACGATTTGTCGAAGTTGGTACCTCTGAATTTTTATTGTTAGAGATTATTTTATAATCTAAAAACTCAGCCCAGTTAGTTAAAGTCTTTCACTAACTGGTCTAAGAGCTTAGTACAACAAACGAAAGTTGACTGTATTTGTAAATTTCGAAAAGCAATAGAATATTACATAAGTTAACCTGTTTGACTCCAGGTAAAAAATAAAAGTTCAAAAAATCGCCAACAGCCCATTTCTCAACAGAATTCAACCAAATTTTGAACACAAACTCGCACAACACTATAGTCTTAGAAATATACGTGATCAACATTTTCTTGGACTTCTGGATGGAGTAAGGCCGGTGGGTCACTGGGTCAAGTCGGGCAAAAATAAGGCCAAGTACGATTTGCACCCCCATAACTTTCTTCTTAACGAAGTTTTCAAATGGGAGTTTGCATATTCCGTTGCCTAACGATAGTTGATGCTGCTACAGGTTCGAATTTGAGATTTTCCGATAGGTTTCTTTCGAGTTCTTGAGATGTTCAATATTGCTGAACCATCCAAGTCTTTATTTACGTTTGTTGTTTTCAAATGAAATAAAACACGAGATATTATTTCCTTATTGCCCCATAGGTCATCCGAGACATCTTTTGAACATGTGTTGCCCTTGTAGTACTATTAATATTTCCTGAATATCTCGATGGATTGTCCGAACCCGTCCTTACAAAACATGAACACTCGAAATAATCGCCAAGGACTATTTTCAATTATTATTTTTATCGCTTTTATTTGCACCAATGCTTGAGCATCTGTATAATGTTTGTTATATCAACGATCAATAGACATTTTGGACGATCTGATTGAAGTCATGCCTTGACTACAGAGAACCGTAAATTGATTATAATTACACCTATTTGTATGCGGAAAACAACGGTTAGCTCCAGTAACCAATACTACATCGAACAGGAGTAAGTGAAATCCTCGACTAGATTCCTAAGTACCAGCGATGGCCTGATTGAAGCCAGGCCTTGAATCATTTGACGGTAGATAAAACATGAGATAAACTGTAATCACATGTGGGCTTCGTGGTCGTGCGGCTAGAGGCGTCAGTCATCTAGGCGTTTCGTAAGCCTCGGAGTGTGGGTTCGATTCCCGCTCCAGTCGGGGAAAACTTTTCGTCAAACGGAAAATTCTCCACTGGGCCACTGGGTGTTATGTGTGTTGTCCGTTGTCATATGTTAGTGCTCGTTCAGTCTGTACAACCTCTGGTTGAAGACGGTGTAGTGTCTTTTTTTTACCTGTGGAACCTCTGTGCACTACATAAAATCATATTCTATCATGTGTCAATAAAAAAGTCTCGCACAACTATTCCTAGGAAAATTTGATGACCTAAACGAAGGCATGGCTTGACTTCAGAGAAACATAGACGGACAACAATGAGAGTTTTTTGCACGCGGATAACAATGGTTAGCTCCAGTAAACCAATACTACATCGAACAGGAGTAAGTCAATTCCTCGACTAGGTTCCTGAATACACGGGACATCTTGATTGAAGTCAGGCCTTGAGTTCTATGAGCTGTAGTTAAACTGTAATCACATGTTTTACCTATGTGTAACCACTGTACACTACATAAACTCATATTCTATCATGGGTCAATGAGAAGGTGTCGCACAACTATTCCTTGGGAAATTTGATAAACTTATTCGCTCATGCCTCAATTCGCTCATACCTTGACTTTTCCTACTCCTGTTCGATGTAGTATTGGTTTCTGGAGGCAATCATTGTTTTCCGCATGCAAATAGGTCTTATTGTGGTCCATCTACGGTTCTCTGTAGTCAAGGCATAAATTCGCTTAATTTATCAATTTTTAATAGGAATAGTTTTGAGAGACCTGCTCATTGACACATGATGGATTATGAATTTATGGAGCCCAAGCAGGTTCCACACAGGTAAAACATGTGTTTACATTTCATCAACAGCTCAACTGCCGAAATTCTGCAAAGTGACGTATGCGCCATTCATATTGTCGATATTTTCTGGTATATTATGTATAATATTTGGTGTAAAAATAACACTTTGGCATGCCTGCTGTATTAGAATGCAAGATCTAGTCGCAATCTATCATCGATGGAAAAAAAAACTTAGAGGATGAGCAATAGTTTTATGCATAATAATCAAAAAATTGACCAAAACTGTCAATGTCGCTTACGTCACTTTGCAGAATTACGGCAGTCAAGGCCTAACTTTAATCAAGATATCCTGAGTACTCAGGAATCTAGTCGAGGAACTCACTTGCTCCAGTTCGATGTAATATTGGCTTATGGAGCCAACAGTTGTTTTCTGCGTGCAAAAAAATCTTGTTGTTGTCCATCTACGGTTCTCTGAAGTCACGACATGACTTCGCTAAGGTCATCAAATTTTCCTAGGAATACTTGTGAGAGTGAGAGACCTTTTCCCTGACACATGATGAGATGTAAGTTTATGTAGTCAATAGTGATTCTACACAGGAAAAATATGTGATAACAGTTCATCAACAGCTCATAGAACTCAAGGCCTGACTTCAATCAATATGTCCCGTCGATATCAGGAATCTAGTCGAGGAATTCACTTACTCCTGTTCAATGTAGTATTGGTTTCTGGAGCTAACCATTGCTTTCCGCGTGCATAATACTCTCATTGTTGTCCGTCTATGGTTCTCTGAAGTCAAGGCATGACTTCGCTTAGGTCATCAAATTTTCCGAGGAATAGTTGTGCGAATCCTTTTTTGACACCAGATAGAATATGAGTTTATGTTGTGCACAGAGGTTCCACACGGGTAAAACATGTGATTACAGTTTATCTACAGCTCAATTAACTTAAGGCCTGACTTCAGCCAGGCCATACCGAGTACTCAGGAATGTAGTCGAGGCTTTTACTTACTCCTGTTCGATGTAGAATTGGTTTCTGGAGCTAACCGTTGTTTTCCACATGCTAATAGGTCTAATTGTAGTCCATCTACGACGGTTCTCTGTAGTCAAGGCATGACTTCAATCAGATCGTCCAAAATTTCTACTACTCGTTGATAAAACAACATTATACTGATGTTCAAGTACCTATAGGTGCAAATAAAAGCGACAAAAATAATTGAAAATAATCCTTGGTGATTATTTCGAGTGTTTATGTTTTGTAATGATCGAGATATTCAGGAAATATTAATAGTACTACAAGGGCAACACATGTTCTAAAGATGTCTCCGATGACTTATAGGGTTAATAAGAGAATAATTTCTCGTGTTTTATTTCATTTGAAAACAACAAACACATACGAAGACTTAAATGGTTCAGAAATGTTGAATATCTCAAGAACTCAAAAGAAACCTATCGGAAAATCTCAAATTCGAACCTGTAGCAGCATCAACTATCGTTAGGCAACGGAATGTGCAAACTCCCATTGGAAAACTTCGTTAATAAGAAAGTTATGGGGGTGCAAATCGTACTTGGCCTTATTTTTGATCGACTTGACCCAGTGACCCACCGGCCTTACTCCGTCCAGAAATCCAAGAAAATCTTGATCCCTTATATTTCTAAAACTGTAGTGTTGTGCGAGTTCGCGTTTTCAAAATTTGGTTGAATTCTGTTGAGAAATGGGCTATTGGCGATTTTTTGAACTTTCATTTTTTACCTGGGGTCAAACGGGTTAAGTGATACATTTATCCAAGTAACCACGGTGCTGAAGCGGTACAGCGTCCGTTCGCTCGTTGCAAACCCGCTCGTTGCAACGCTTTTGAGTTGCAAGTCCGCTAATTGCAAAATTTGACAAATTTTTGCAACTAAAAGGCAATCAAGTGTCAAAATTGTGCTGTCAGTCATGCTGGCAGTGCATTTCGATGCACTTTAGTGTCAAAATGACGTTGCAATTAGCGAATGGCATTCGCTCGTTGCAATGTAAACATGTTGCAACGAGCGAACGGCCGCTGCATTGCATGAAGATATCCGGTGTATTTAAATACACCGTATATCTGCATGCAATAAGTCTTCAGCGCCGTGATTACTTGAGATATTCCAAACCATCATGACCCACCAATAAACAGTTCGCGACCCACTTCTGTGTCGTGACCCATAGTTTGAGAAACGCTGATAGAGAGCATACTAGCTCTACAGTAGCACCATATGAGCAAACAGGGTGAATAATAGTGACACTTGATTAGTTGTGTAACGTGCTACTCAATTTTATGTGTTAAGCTCATTTAAAATCAATCACCACAACGTCTAATACCTTGTCTAATACACTGTCAAAGGTTCGTACTAAACTTAATTTTACAATTCTATCAGTGTTGTATACAATATGTAATCAAGCGCAAGCTTGTAACAGATCATTGGTGTAGTGTAATTGAGTAGCTATGTCAAACTAACGCTAGAATTATAATCCTAAAGTGGTTTTCAGCTGTACTGTTCTGTCTAAATGTAAAGAATTGCACACACAGAAATAATCCATTCTTCCGGAAAAAGGAAAGTATTAGAGAACAACTGAGGGTGACTACGAAAAAAAAGCTAGAAACATAAATTCCTGTGGGGATTGATCAAAAACGCTTACTATTTGCCTGATACCATCCTCCGGGCGTCGGTATTGGTAATGGTAATGGTTGTGGAGGGCCTGCGGTAGGGGCCGCGATAGGGCCGGAATGGGCAGCACTCGGAGAAGCGCTTGACGGTAATTTACCTGGTCCCAGGGTAGCTGCAGCGGCGGCAGTGTTAACCGGAACAATCATGCCCATGGGTGGAGGGGGTGCCGGTGGAGCTGGTCCAAGGGGACCTGGCCCAAGGACCGGCGGTGGTGGTGGTGGTGGCGGCAGGGGTGGACCACCGGAACCGGAACTACCCGGTGGCAACGGAAGTGGCGGGGCTGGAGGAGGCGGAGGGGGAGGAGGTGGTACAGCTTTAAGCATGGATAGTGGCGGAGGGGGAGGAGGAGGAGGAGGCGGCGGAAGTGGTGGTGGCGGAGGAGGTGGAGCTGCCGCCGGAACAGGTACATTATCGGTGAGCTTCTCTGGGTCAGTTTGGGTTTCTTGTGTTACTAGTTGCTTGGGCGTGTCGCGAACATTGGGTACCGGATGGTCATTACTGGTAGTGCAGGAACTTTGCTCACTTGTAGTCACTGCTTTGTGACAGCAGTGCTGGCAGACATAGATAGTTGTTTGAGCCTCATTAAGATTGTTATTGAACACGGTTCCGTTAGTGAGGTTACCATCACTCGTGTTAATATTTGGCGCGGAACAATCACTGCGTTCATCAATACTGTTAGGCAAGCTTGCGTTAATCATATTGGGATCACATTCATTCGATAAATTTCCATTAATACGTGGTATTTCAGCTTCCCCTGCTGAAATAACGAGTGGCGGTGCTTGAGGAGGTGTCACAATCTGCTTTGCATCTTGATTTCGTGCTTCGATAGGATAAATCGTCACTTCGGATTCATTGAGTAGGTCACTAAGTAGACACGTTCGATTATTCGCTTCTACGATTTCCACCGGATTAGCACTACCATTGTTCACTTCACTTAAGAATGTTTGGATAAGTCTTCTAACGTCACTTAAGTTTTCGCACTTGTTCACTTTGTTCTTCAGATCTTCGAGATTCGAGTCGGCCTTGGATTTGAACGCCTTCGGAGTGCTAGTGATGGTCATTTTGCCGTCTTCGCTTTCGCTATCCTCCGGTAGGCAGGTAGTTGAATGTGCCGCTGACTTGGTGGCGGCTTCGGCGGACGGCACAATGTGTGGCCAAACAACGTGGGGTTCCAAACGACCTGGAGTCAACGGCGCCGGCGATGGTACCTCTGTGTGAGTCCACTGGTACATTAGGTTGGGCTGTCAGGGTAGAAATGAATAGAGATGTTCGAGTTAGTGCATTACTTCATCGCATGCTTGGTCAGTTAGGTGGAATCGAATAATTTGTGGCTTTCGTGGTTCAGCGGCTGCTTGACGAGGAATGCATTGGGGAGAACCGTGCTGAACGCTTCAAAGATCAGTGCATATGCGTACATATGTGAATACTATATGTGGTAGCAGTACTGCACCGTGGAATTTTGTTTAACAAATTTCTGATACCGTAAACATGAAGCCTATGCATAACGATGCATAACGTAGACATTTTACTATCGCACTTGTTCTCTCTAACTTTTATAACTGGCGTCATCTGTCATAATTTAATGAAATCTATTCCATAATTAGAACGGAACTGCATTTACGCCCTTACACTGAGTAATCCTTAACTATTTCTTCAGCGATTAACAAAACAATCATTGAATCAACTAAGGTATCTTGTACCCTTACATTTCCAAAATTCCTCTAAGGATCTTCTCTTCTGATGTTATTCTATGGATCCTAGTGAATAACCTCTGATCAACATATCCAGAGTTTTCCCAAAGTTATTTTCTAAAACATTGAAGAAGTATTTCTGTAGTATTATAGAAATGTAAAATGAGTTTCAAATTAGTGCAGACACATTGAAAAAAACCCGATTTAATCCACCTATGGTGAACAGAATCCTTCTTACACTTATTGAAATTATTGCTGTATTATTTGTATTTAACATATTTATTTCGTGCTATTGACCAAAAGTTCTAGAAAATATTATGGATTTGGCATCTAGAGGATTGGTTTCCAAAACACCATCATGAACCATGGGCTAAACCACCAGAAATCCCAGACACCTCCTAGACTCTTGTATGGAATGTTTAAAAAATAGCTTACATATTCTGGAATATTGTATCTTTTGTTAACTGCCAAAAGATCTTGAATCGATTAAATTAGCTCTGAAGTATTTGGTATTCATGGTTATGGTGTAGAAAGGACAAAAATGATATATCTACTAAGTAATCAGTTTTGGCATTAGCTAATTATTTTGGCTGTCCGGTTCTTGCATTTTTTCCACAATATATAAATTCAAAGCTTTCATTTAACATATTGTTAGTTTTCATAGAATTCCTGTTTATTTGTAATTTGTTATTTATAGCTTTGTTGAAAACAATAACCTGCTATAGTATACACTATATATGAGGTCAGCATTAGGGGAGACTTGATCCCTGGGGAGACTTGTTCCCCCCATATTTGCTCGGAATCAAAAACATTTTTCTTCTAGCATATTTTTTCCAAAACTACTCTTGGACAAACGACTATGTTTTGGCTACAAGTGATTTCAAATGTACATTGCATTATTTTTTAATGGCTGATGGTTTGTTTTCAGTCCTTCAGAAATCTTTTAGGCGATTCCGAAAAATATCAATAACTTTGTGAAAATTGTACCAAATCGTGTCAAAATTTTACAGCACATAGTTTAAATAAAATACTTTCAAACTTATTTATCCAAATAAGGCTGTTGTTAACATATTTTAATTATTTCAGCTTAGTATACACAACAGTGACATGGGGAGACTTGATCCCTCGAGGATTACACACACATTATACATGTGAAAAATGAAATTCTATTCGGAAGCCTCTATTTACGTGGAATTCTAGTCTTTTCAACGATAAAATGTGTCAGATAATTATAACTTTAGTACAAACCAAGAAAAGGGGGATCAAGTCTCTCCGTTTTGAAAATACGGCATATCCTTAAAAAATTAAGGAAATCTTACAATTTCAAACACTCCATATTAGTCGAAAATACAAGAAAACTCGAAAAGAAAATGAATAGGAAGACTCTGGGATTATTTTACCTTTAAATAAACCATGTGCTCAAAGGGGGATCAAGTGTCACCCATTTTTTAAAAATACATTATAAGACATGTCTCCATAAAAACACAGTTTTGAAAACTTGAACAATAATTTAAAGGCCTTCTGTTGTGTATTAACTTGCAATAGATGTTTACCTGCCATTTTGTACGGAAATCGGATCTAGTTTTGTGTTTTTTCTTAAAGTTTCAGGTAAATTAAGAAAAAGGGATCAAGTCTCCCCAGTCTCCCCTATTTATTGAAAAGTAATTTCCCATATAATGGTCAAAAACTCATGCAAGATAACAAGTGAATATAATAATAAAATTAAAAAAGAATTTATTGAAATACTCTTCGTAAGATATCTCAGTAATCAAATGTCGAATCGAAATAATATTTCAGGGCCTTTTCAAGGATATTGCAGCTTTCATTTGGTGCTGAGAGAACCCAAATCGGTTGTCAGACGACTGAGATATTTATTATGGTACCTTTGGTCAAAAATCTCTCAAAAAGTTAACATGTATTACTCCCAAGTACTCTTTGAAACATATCTCGTTAACCAAATGTGCAATGCTAATGAAATTGTATAGGATTCTACTAGAATGTTGTAGCTTTCATTTGGTGCCAGGAGAACCGAAATCGGTTGACAGATGGCTGAGATATTTATTATGATACAGGTGGTCAAAAATCTAAATAGTTTAGTTGTATAAATACTAAGTACTCTTCGAAAGATATCTCTGTAACCAAATGTCCAATCGAAACAAAATTTATGCGCGATCTACTAGGATGCAGTAGCTTTCGTTTGGTACCAAGAGAACCCAAATCGGTTGACAAACAGCAGGGATATTTATTATGTTACACTTGGTCAAAAATCTTAAAAAGTTTAGATGAATGACTCATAAGTACTCTTCGAGAGATATCTCGGTAACCAAACGTCCAATCGAAAAAAAATTCAATAGCGTTCTACTAGCATGTAGTAGCTTTCATTTGCTTCCAAGAGAACTCAAATCGGTCAACAGACGGCTGAGAAACGTGCGTGACTTTTTTTTTGTAACGCACATACACACACACACACATACACACATACACACACACACACACACACATACAGACATTTGCTCAGTTCGTCGAGCTGAGTTCAATGGTATATGAGACTCGGCCCTCCGGGCCTCGGATCGAAAGTCGGTTTTTCGAGCGATATTTATACCCTTCTTATGGGTGTAAGAAGGGTAAAAAGGTGACGAAGAAAGGTTTAAAAAATCCTGTACAATATTTGGTAACCTTGTATATCGCTGGAAGAATATCTTGAAATATTTGGTTGAAACTACTCAGAATCTTCCTTTGAAAAATTTCTACAACATATCTTTCAAGATTTAAGATATTTTTGCATGTATTCTATTGTATTTTTCAAAATTTTCCGAAAAAAAAAATTAAAATTGTATCCAGGTATTCTATTGTGAAATATTTTCTAGGCATTATTTTGGCAAATCCTTCAGAATCCACGAGAAGATTTCTGTTAAGAAGTTGTCCCAGCTATCGGTAGACTTTCCAGAATGACTTACTTCTGTTTATTTCTGACAACATCAATTTATTAAAAAATAACCGGAAAAATGGTTGAGACAAAACCTTGAAGAAAACTTTTAAAATGTTCGCTTTAACTATCTCAAAAAATTTTAAAAACAAAAGGATTCTGTGCATGTAAACTACTGCAAATTCCTAGAGAACTTTCACAAGGTAACCCTCGAGAAATTTCAAATTAATTTACTGAATGAAATCTCCAAAAAATGAAAATTGTCAATATTGTCCACCTAGAATTTTCCCAGTGGGTACTGGTTAATTTGGTAATTTCCGCGAGCTTTTTTCCAGAATTATAACTGCGGAGGGAGGGGTCTTCTAGAGGTTTGTTCAAGTTTTTCCCCAGGAATTCATCTAGATATTTCTTCAATTTTCTTCCAGGGATTGCTCAGGTTTTTTTTCAAGAATGTACCATTGTGGGTTTTCGGGCATTACTCGAATATTTCCTAAAATAATTATTAAGAATTACTCCACAGTGACTTAAAATTCATGCTCATTATTTTAAGAATTTTCACAAAAATTTGTATTCCTTTTTTCAACCACATTTTAGAGAGTCTCCGCTTCAGAAAAAAAATCCAATGATTTTTCCAAGGGTTTCCTCAATCTGAGGTTACCCATAAAATTTCTCCAGGTTTTTTTTATATGTCTCCAGACATTCAGTAGCATGTGTCCTATTTCTCTTGGAATATTGTCTGACGGGATCTGACAGATATTCTTCCAAGAACGTCGTGTGGCAAATTTTACTAGTTGTGAACTCATAGTAGACAATATTTATGAATGGTGCATTTGATACCGCCTTCCTCATGCATACATATATTAATTCGATCAAACGAGATGAAAACGAGCTTAAAAGCAGTCAATCTTGGCGGGTCGCCTTACCTTCACATTGCACTCCTAAGAATGACGAAAGCCAAAACGGCTTGATCATGCATATGCAGCGTTATTGGGCTGCTGGTTGCCGACAACGACAGCACCAACCACGACGCCGCCGCTTTATTAGATATACATACGACGCGGTTAGAGCTCTTATGCGCGCGCGTAGGCCGTTGAATTGGATTTACCTATAATGCCACAGACTAGTGGATAGTCACTGGAAAACAAGAAATGATCACGAATAGGAAATAAACGCACCGATCGAGCAGGCATTGTCACCGGCATACATACGGCCGAATCTTTTGGATTGTAGGTGGCAGTAGAATAAATCACATTACTGTTAACAATCTCCGAATTCTCTTTTTGTTGGAAATGATGCAGATTTTACCAAATCCGTTTCGACATCTTATGGAAGCGACCCCACATTTAAAAGCGGCTATACAAAGAATGCTATCTAACTTTAGACCATTGGGATAACACCAATGTAAAGTTGTTTGTTTGTTTAATTTGCTGCAGTTGCATTAAAATATGCTTTAGTAAAGATGAAATAGTGAAAAAATATATTACCACTCATCTCCTGTTTACATAAATTCAGTTCAGATATCCAGCATTTCATCAAACTTCTTGTGTCTTTTTTTTTCAAAGTTACATAGATCACCAACAAAAGTTACCCGTAGAGCTTGTAAAAAATTTAGCCAAAATTATAAAAAAAAAATCAGCAAAATCACGTATATAAAAGAAAATTTCAAGAAGCAGAATTTTATCTCTTACAGTTTATTTATCCCTTACACAACACTTGTAACAATAATATAACAGCAATGTTACTACTCACCCGAAAAGTCTCCTGAATCGGCGCCAACTTGTCCGGTATTTGTTTGATCACTCCCGCCACCATTAGGTTGGTGCAGTACTGCAGCAACACTACGGTCAACTCCTGTTCGTTAACCGTGACGTTCGAGGTCTGAAGGGTCGATGCGAGCCAATTCATCAGCATTTGGCCTGGAATTCGGTTGAAAGAAAGAAAATAAAAACAACTGTAGATACCTGCTGCAAGTTCAATGCCAATTGGGTTGTTTATTGAATTGCCATTTCGAAAGAGCTCATTTTTCTGAGTATAACGTGATTTTAGTGCGTTCGAATTCCTTTGATTTGATGGTCAAACAAAACATTTTCAATTTCCGTGGATAGAATGACAGTTCAATCGATAAAGTGACAGTTCGCCCCGAACAAAAAAAAAAATCCCTATACAAACTTTAAATGTATTTTTGAAATAGTTCCCGGCCACCAAAAATGAAGAAATTTTGAATTTCGACTAATTTTTGGACGGAGATTTCGATTATGCAATAATCTAGATACCCCTAAAGAACCCAATTGTAATTGTTATTGCCCGGAAAGAAGTTTTATTTACCCGATACTGATAACCAAATACATTTTGGTGGAACCGTAAAACAGGGTGACTTTGTAAGTTCTGGTAATCTACAAACTTACATGCATGCATAATAATTAAAATTAAATTCATTCCCATTTATATATTACGCAGTAAATGGTTAGTCCGCAACATCGTCGCAAATTTTATTTTTTAAGGACAAACGTCTTGAAGCCGCGCGTCAACAGTGTATCAGAACTTCAGACGCACAAATCTCAAGAAGCAAGCTTCAAACAACTGTGCATTTTATTATTCTGTTCTTGCTCACATGTAATAAGCTTAAAATAAGACTATATGGGGTTGGGAGGGTGCATCAGGGCATCAATGAAGTTGTAACTGTACGACGGAGTGGATTGCCAGCCGGAGTGTGGTGAGAAGTAACTATAACATCCTTGTAGATGGGTTCTTCTATCCCAACAGTTGCAATGGATTTGACGCGCCCTTCTTGTGACAAACCATCCCGTAGAAAGCTTGACAAGTAATGTAAATTTCATTATTCACTCTTTTGGATCATATTGCTGGAAGGAGATTCTCTTAAACCCGCGGATTTCGCGTAAGTGTCTCTACTTACGGGTCCGCCACACCCCCTTTTGGCCCTTCATACAGCGGTATGTTGAAGTCAGGGTGGTAATGAAATTGATCTTTACTGTTAAGTGGAACTGCATGCAGAGCAAGACTCAAGCTAGGATGGTGGCTACCTACATACATACATACATACATACATGTAATAAGCTTAAAATAAGAAGCTCAGGTGCGCTGGTTTTGTTTACGAAGAGATATGTGCGCTCGAAATCGTGAGTAGGTGCCAAAGTCAGCCATTGTGGCGGCCATTTTGGGATTCCAACAAGTCTGTCCTTAGGCGATAATGGCACCTGCCACGTCAAATTGTAGGTCAATGTGTGGGACAGGAAGGAAGTGATGATGCAATCGCTTGACGATGTCTGACCGTATATTGTCGATTTTGCACCTTATCGAACGCGATGATATGAATCGGTCGCGGGTGAAACCATCGCTAGAGTCGTCGCCAACCAATCAGCTAGCGGGAGTCTGACGTTTCTCCGATCTCACTAACACTGGAGCTTGATTTGTTGCGATAACTCTGAGATGCCGTCAGGAAGTTGGCGGCGCGTTTAGTTGTGAGAGCAACATACAATATACACACCATTTGTTTTTTGAAATGCTTCCAGCACAAAAAAAATCTGCCAAATTAATTGCTGAATTTCTGCAAATTTTTTACTGAATTTCAGCACAACGTTGCTAATCAACTGTCAAAATTGCTGGATGGCTCAGCAAGTTGAAAAAATATTACTGATACTCAGTAAATTCATATTGCCGAATGCAATCAGCACAAAAAAAAAAAAATCAGCAAAGTTTGCTTAATACCAGTAAACAAAATTTGCAGTGTATGTATTGTCGTGCTGCCTTTAAACCTGACGTCACACAACTGAGTCGCGACCCGACTCTCGACGTTTTCTGAACCATTTCAGAAGTAGTGCACATCTATCTCCTTGTCATTAGCAACACAGTGCACTAGTTGCAAAAAAGTTGTGGGCTGTTTTGTATTCAAAAATTGAAATGGGTATTTGGGGGGAATTTTAGATAAGATTTTTGAAGTAAATAGGGTATATGTACCATTCCTTGGCATAATTTGCAAGCCGCCTTGACAATTTTGACCATAACTCATGAATTAATAGCACTAGAAATAATATGTCGACCCTATTACACACTCTAGGCAATGCATATTTCACCAATTGAAAGTAAACTAACGTAAATATTCAAGAATTTACTTAATTAAGTTCAAAAGATTCGATGCGATGGTATGCAACGTTGGTCTATGGTACAAAAATTGGCCTATTAGTGGATACAACGTTGGCCTATTGCTTTCCATACACTAGAATCACTAATTATCATTTTTTTTTTCAATATTTCCGCTGCAGTATTATCTCTGTTTGTTCACCAATCATACTTTTAAATTATATTTTCTGAGCCAAATTTTCAAAAATACTATAAATAAATCACTTTAACTAAAGTTCTTTCTTAATTTAGTAACGAAATCAACTCAACCCTATTATTGTGTTATATTTTTACAGTCACCGCACACAAAATCTTTCTTCCTGTTCGTTCTGTCTGGTTCTTACGCAAGAAATGTTGTTGACGTCTTTTTATCGCTGTTTTTGGCGTCACTTTACTGATGGGCCAATATTTGGGTACATAGTGAAAAAATGTCCTCAATATTCGGGCCACATTCAATTTGTAAAATAGTTATTATTCGTTGAAAACAAATATGTACACAAGTTTAAAATAGCATCTTTGACCGTCACATCAAATGTTCAGTTATTGAAAAGTCAATTCGAAATGTTCCAGAATCATGCAATTTATGATCATGTGTATAGACTACCCACTAAGCCGAAGAATCATGGCGTCTACAGAAGCTAAACAAAGTGGCATTTTCATTCAATTTTAATGTTCCAAAGTGCTAAAATTGAAACGAAATGTTACAGTTGTTTGGCACATAGCTTTTCCGATATCCAGTTATGCGTGTTTGTTTGAGTTTTTGGTTTACATTGATATAGGCCGAACAATGGGACTATGCCAACGAAGCATCCCGATACCCTATTCAGGGATTTTATGAAATGGTTTTCAATCATTTTATAGCAGAACTAGTAAATCTTTTAGTTCTCCTTCCTGTCATCACAAAAGAAGTTCTTTAAGCAATAGCTAGAGACATTTCTGCAGGAATATCACGAGGAAATCCTGTAGGAATATCAAGAGAAACCCCCGACAAATCCATAGAAGAAGCCCTTTTATAGTCTACAGATAAATCCAGTGATAAACTGTTGGATTATTTCTGGAGAAATAACTGAAGAAAATCATAGATTTTTACAAAAAAACCCTAGAGATATCCCCGGAAAAATCTCTGGATGAATCTTTGAAGGCAGAATTTCAGAAGAAATCTTAAGTTGAAAATCCCTTAATAAATTTATGGAAGAATCATCGGAGTAATTCTTGCAGGAATAATTGGAGAAACCCCCAAACAAATTTCTGGATACCCCTAGTGGACTTCCTGTGGAAATAAATGGGAAAAGTTCTGCAGGAATGTCAGCCAAATTTTCTGAAAGAATCCCAGTACGAGTTTCCGAACTTTTAAAAGACACAACCACCATCAGCCAGCCTGTACAAACTGAATGTAATTTAACAGTAGACAACGGACACGTCACATATTACGAGCACCAAAAGATACGAGGAATAAACATTTCTTGCGAAAAGTTTCATCTCTTGGAACGTGAATTGAACCCTCTTCTCATGGCATGGTAAGGTTATACGCTTGTGCCGTTTTTCTTTTTTATCCAGTTCCAACTTGGGTTGGAACTGGATAAGTTCACAGTTTCAACCCCTACCCTACGCTTACGCTGTAATTTGTTTGACATTTGTTTATACATTTTCCGTCAATCCAGTTCCAACCCAGGTTAAAAAAGAAAAACGGCCACGAGGCTTCACCACTCTGAAGGCACCACAGAGGAAAATATCTAAGGGAAGTATCTGAACGAATTCTTATAAAAAATCCACGGAAGAATTCCCGGAGGAACTCCTGGAGAATTTCTGAAGGAATGCCATCACGAATTACTGAAGCGTTTCCAATAGGAATTTTGGAGAAATCCAAGAAAAATCTCGCAACTCTTGAAGCTATACCTAAACTTTAGCATAAATTTCTAGAATAATCCTAGCAAGGGGCCGTTCATAAATCACGTACAACAAATGCTGGCTATCTCAGATCCTTTCTCTCGTAGACTATCGTTCAAACCAAACATTTGAAAATGTATATGGTGCCAGAGCCCCATTCCCTCTCTTCCCTAAAAGTCTAAGTGTTCCTGGAGGCAACTCTGGAAAGAATTGTAGGAAAGTAGAACCATCTCGGCAGGGCTTCTATTTTGGGCACTCTCCTGCTATAACTCAGTCAATTTTGCATCAATTGACATGCTTTTTGGAACACAGTGAGATACCTATAGTATTAAGATGTACACAAAATTTTAAGTCAATTGGTTTTGAATTGACTGAGTTATGGCGAAAAACTGCCCAAAATACCAGCCACTGTCCAAATAGCTCGGTACCCTGCTAGAACTATTTGAATTGTTCCATATTCGGACGACATTCAATCAACTAAGTATATTTTACCGTTTTCGAAAGTTACGCGAAATTAAACTTATATATGGAACCAAAAGACATCACCTAAAATAATATTGATTATAAGAAGGCAATGCTGAGTAAAACACTTTTATTTTCCTTGTTAAAACAAGGCTGCCATAATCGGGGCTGACAAAATCGGGTCACCACTGCATATGTCATGTAGCCATTCTGAGTCATGCTGATTTACATGACATACAAGGGGTGGCCAAAATGTTTGGGATAGGCAACTTATTTTTCTCCCACAAAAAAGTTTAACGAACTATAACTTTTTATAGTGCATTAAACATTCTTAAATTTTGACTTTGTGTCAACCTATTACTCTGATCAGAGTAACAAATAACGTTTTAGCTGGTTTTCCGACTGCAAATGCTGAAAACCATTCCAATATGACTTGATATTTAAAGTATTACTCCAGATTTGAGTTAAGACAAGGACCGCAACAATCGATTTTTTTTTCAAAAGATGCAGCAAACATAAGCAAACAATATCTCTGAAGAAACCAAACGCCTAACATTAACGATAATAGAGATAGGAGGTTTTTTCCTGCTAAAACATGGAATCGGACCATTGTGCATTGGTACAAATTTGAGATTGAAGAGGCCGATCAAACCGATCTCCGACATGAGGAGAGTTATTGAGATGTAAAGCACCGCGAGATGGAGGATCGAGATTAAGGTGGCCCACACTTATATGAAAAACAAAAATTTCGAAAAAATGCCAAGTCTTACCTCCTAAATCAATTGTTTTGGACTCCCAGAAGCTACGTTCAAAATTTGAGCAAAATCAATTAAGCCTAAGGGGGCGCTCAAAACGCTTGAAGTTTGTATGGGAAAACTTGGCCAAATATATGTAGAAATTTTAAGTTTTAGAATTTTGCCGCTAGGTGGCGCTGTAAGCGTTCAATAATCAAACCCTTTGGTATTATTGTAGGTGATTATATGCCAAACAACTTTGTCGAAGACTGCAAAGTGATCCGACGTCTGTGAAAAAAGTTATACCCTAGGTAAAGTGAGGATAAACTTCATTGTTGTTTTTCCAATACATGTAAAGGAATAATATCAATAATGAAATCTCAATACTTTGCCTCACTTTGCCTAGGGTATAACTTTTTTCTCAGCCGTCGGATCACTTCGCGGTCTTCGACAAAGTTCTTTGGCATATAATCACCTACAATAATACAAAAAGGTTTATTTATTGAACGCTTACAGCGCCACCTAGCGGCAAAATTCGAAAACCTAAAATTTCTGCAAATATATTGCCAAGTTTTCCCATACAAACTTCAAGCGTTTTGAGCGCCCCCTTAGGTTCAACCGATTTTGCTCAAATTTTGAACGTAGCTTCTGGGAGTCCAAAACAACTGATTTAGGAGGTAAGACTTGACATTTTTCAAAATTTTTGTTTTTCATACAGCCATTCCATAGAAAAACGATATAGTGCATCTCCGATTGTCGTGGAACTTGGTGGGCTTGTTGTTCTTCGTAAATAATTAGACCCGTAATTTTTTATTTCGTCATTAGGGTGACCAATTTTCATATAGGGTGGTCCAAAAAATCAAGGTTTTTCAAAACTAAAAATTTTAAAAAAATCGTAACTTTTGAACCATTTGACCGATTTCAAACTTCTTTTTTTGTTTGAAAGCTATTAAATTGTAGTTTTCAGGAAAAATACGTTTAAGGGGCTAAAATGTAAAAAGTACTATAAAATATGCAAATGTATTAGTTTTTTCACGTTTTCATGGTCTCGGAAAAAAAGAGGTACCCTGGTTTCATATTTTTATCGGAAAATTCAGTAATTTGGCGTAACATATAAAAAAATCAGAAATGTATGTTGTTTTGTTTTTGAGATATGATTTTTTTGAAAATAAACCTCACGCAGCAGGCGCCATTATCGCCTAAAAATATAAGACCACCAACGCTCACACACTGAAGATGCCTGTTAGTCCCAAGCAGCTATCTCATTGGTTCCTTGTGTGAGTGTAGCTGATCTGGCGATACTGGAGTAGCAACTGCGGGCGGTCAATGGTCTATTTTACGAGCCGATTTTATGAATGAATTTTGACAGGAGGTAGTGTCCAATAACCCGTGAAAACCAATATCATCATCAACATTGTTGTCACTTCGTAAAATGGCTCATCAAGCTCAACTGCCCATGTTCGCCTAGTCGACGTAACCACCATTGCCAATGTCTGAGCTAATATATAACGCATGTGCATATTCCTGACCAGTTTTATTAAGAAGAATGCAAGATTCAACCGTCACTTAGATGTCAACGAGGAAAAAATCTTGAATTTAATCTTTATTCATTGTCAAAATTGCAAATGTGTGTTGAAAACTACAGTGGCGCTTACATCGACTATGCGTATTTGGGCAGTCAAGCTCAAGCTCAAGACACACACAAACGGACAACATGCCCCGCCATCAGCTACACGGTAAAAATTCTGCACGCTGGATGTAAGGGAAAAATCCCTTAACTATTCAACGTCCCAATCAACATGATTAGAAATTGTTTTCCTTTTAAATCGCAATGCTGTCAGTTTTGATTTGAGAACCAAATCAAACCCACCAAAGAAATCAACTGAAAATCACTTCGATTTGCACTAATGTACATTGTATTCAAAGTGAAAAGCTGTTGATTTGGTAATGACTGTTTTGGGCATGAAAGTAAATATAGATGACATGTGGTAGAAAGTGTTTCGCTTCGATTCGCACCTCATTATCAGGTGTGAAGTAGTGTAGTGGTAAAGCAGTGGTGAATCTCAAGGTCCTGGTATCGAATTTTGGTGTTGCGGGGGTACACTTTTTTATTTTGAAATCAGAACATTGTCAACAATGGATTGAAGTGCACTTCCAGTAAAACCGAAGAGGCATTGGATGTTGCAGTGAATAAAATACGGTAACGTATGCAGAGATATTCCAATTATTCTCTAAGGGGGACAGATTATACCTGTTTACCCTATCTGACTTAGACTTGGTGTTGTTTTTCAATTTTATTTTCGTATTTTTATTTTCGTAGCTGAAAGATCATCATGGTCAAAACTGCCATTTACACAATTTTGTCCAAAACTCAGATGGGAATTACTTGCATCACGTCAGCATATTTGTCTAAACATTCATTTGGATGCGCTATTTGCATCTTAATCCAAGGTATTTTTTAAAAAATATTTTTAATGGCTCAAATAAAATACCATTGAATATTTTTATTCATATCGAAGGCCTCAAGTACACAGGGTCAAATATTTGACAAGGAAACAACTCAATAAACAACATCTGTTCAACACAAGCTTGACAGTTTGAGGTTGTGATTTTTAGGCATATCATGGCGTCTTATCCCGTTGCACCCTAGATGTTAAAATTCCTAGATTTCTAATTTCAGAGTTTCTTATCAAGTTTCCCTAGTCTTTCCTACTGAAAACAACCAAAGTTACCCCACTTCACAATCACTCGTAGAAACATACTCATATCCACCGACGACACCACGCTCTTATCTCCGACGGACAGCAACTGATAAGGGCCGTTGTTGTTTTCACACTTTCGCCGATGCCACTTGTAGCATGGACGTTGGTCATCAAACACTACGATCACTTCGCGCGTTTCGTAGATCAGATACACCCAAAATGTGCCCTGTCGGTGCCGGCCGAGAGTCAGCTTTTGTCGATAGACCACCAACCGAATCAGAGCATTGAAGGTTTCGCAGCTAATTGTGGAGGATTTTTTCCACTCCAGTTGATGGGGCCTGACGGTGGCGGTGGCACCAGATTTTTTCCGGTTTTGATGGTGCCGCAGCAATTGGCGAAACCTTTCTCTGCGATTGGCGTCGTCTTCGTGGATTGCGTGGACTTTGACGGCGTGCCAAAACAGTTTGTGCGCGAAAAGTGGCTCGTTGAAAATTTTTGATTGCACCTTGACGGCGGCGTCGGGGATCATTTTTGGGTGTAAAATTAACGCGCGCGGACGATTGAATGTTCTCCGGGGTAGTTTCGCGAAATGACTGGCGACTGTGGAGCGGTGACACACAGGACAAACGCATGGCTGCGGCGCTTGGTGGTTGTTCTCCCTCGTGCCTACGTTTCAAAAATCGCGATAAGTGGGTGTTAATTGGTGTTTGGACCGGTGGAAGGTGTGAGCGTTGCCGGGGGATATTGAGCTGAAGATTGTCTTTTGAATGGTTGATGGTGTACATTGCGAATAAATATATCTGAGTGGTTTGCATGCACCGATTGAAAAGTGGTTGTTTCAAAACAGATCATTATGGGCTTCAACAATGAAGAGAGCTTATAATTGGAAATATAAGTAACAAAATGAGTAGGAGCGAACAGAACACAAACCGTTTCGAAAAGATCATTTGAATTGGCAATGAAAACTCCCAAACATTTGTCAAATATAGTAAAATTTTCGCATGAAAGGAAGTAGACACTTCGGACACGTTTGCATTGGATTATGTTGCTGATATACAACTGGCCTCCAATGAACATATCTCTTCACTGATATGGTAGTACGCTAATATATTTATTTATTTAATTTCAACTGACCTACCTGGTCTCATTGAAATACTTATAACTAATTGGACTGGACTTATACAACATTACTTGAATCAAAAATACTAAACTCGGGAACAAACATCGTTACAACACGCGGACAAACTTAATTTAACAATCAACATTCGTAAATTTACAACACAAAAACAGAGAAGTGAGGTCAGCAGCATATTCGGTTATGTACATTTTTTACATTATTATTCTGGTGCCCAAACAGTGAAACGGTTCTTAAATTCACGATACTTAAGTCCTACAGGCCAAGATCAATCGATCCATTGCCAAACACTTATGTTTTGAATCGAGTGCAACTTTAAATGAAATATAATCTAAATCATCCATTGAACATCCCTTGGGTAGCAATTCCCTTATTTTCATAGTTCTCCTATCACTGATTTCAAGACATTCACATACAAGTTGAATTATATCCTCATCCGTTGCGCGACAATCGATATGAGTAAGAAACAGAGAAAACGTATCATTTAGTTGGTAACTATGGTTCGCGATCTCGCTTGTATCCCTAGCAGTGCGACTAGTTTTTGTTCCATCCAGTAGATGAGTGCTTGCGTTCGGAGATGATGATACAGCAGTTGAGTGCAGTTTCTCGCTGTGCTGTGTTTGATGATGTGGTCCTAATGTAGCAAGGGTGTCGAAGATCTCTTCCACTTTAGCTTTCAAGTCCGCAATATCTGATTCAATTTGATTGTTTGGCCTAGTTGCGTCGTCATCGATCTCTGCTGGTATGGAGTTATCTGCATCACGGGTCGCGCAATAATGATCCAAACAAGTATCACACATCCACAATAGTTATTTATGTAACGAGTTGCAAAAAGTTGATTTTTTTCAGCACGAGTTGTACATTTATCCAACGAGGCTTGCGGGATTTGTGGGGGCTCCTAAAATGTGAGGGCACGGGGCCCTGACCCCCCCCCCCCTCCCTTAGATCCGGCCCTGGTTACACCCAAATGGCCATGCAATATCCGGAACCATTTCGGAGATATTCCGGATTGTACTGAGGTCAGGGAGGGTGCCGAACAGTGTTGGTAAAATCACACTCAAAGCACACTCATGAACCACTCCTGCGTGACCAAACTCGCGCGCGATTATGAATCATTTTCTCACGCGCGAGATTTTCATGCAAAATCTCGCTCTCACGAGTCAAGCGCCGCTTGTAAAATCAACCGAAATCAATTTGAATGGCATCCAATGTTGTTGTACGATAAGTTTGCTTTTGTTCTATCATATAATCCTAAAAACATCGAAGTGAGTAATAAGAATACCAAGAAATAAAGCAATGAGTGAAATCGCGAGTCAACACATGCATGATTTTTTCGGCGGTGAGTTTGGCGAGTCAAGAATCGCGCGTGAAACAACTCAGGCATGAGATTTGAGAATTTGAGTTTTTACCAACACTGGTGCCGAAATGGCTAATGATTTTTTCGTGTGTTATTGTGTTTGAACAATTGATTTTCAGCTGAATTTTCATTGCGAACAATAAAACACAACTGCAATAATCAGATTTGGATAAGTTGACCCATCTGGATCACCGTGACAGGTTCCGCGGGAGCCTCATTGGGAACACTTCTGGTTTTCATCCAAAACATGTCGTGCGACATATCAAACTTCATGATTTCGAATGACTAAGTCAGAAACGATACCCTGAAGTCTGTATCAACTAATATGGCCAACCCGGAACATCTAGCATAGGTTCCACGGGGGTGACATCGGGGGCATTTCTGGTTTGCATCCAAAACATGCCGTGCGACGTATCAAACTTCATGATTTCAAGAGAATGGGACAGAAAAAATTGACTGAAATATGTACCAACTGATATGGCCGCTCCGGAACACCTAAAACAGGTTCCGCGGAAGCCTCTCAAACACAATACACACTAAGATCAGCTCGGTATTTTCCCCATCTTTTTACTGAGTTCTCAACAGCAGATTTAACTCGGTACGCTCGGTTATCCCTTTTGCTGAATACTCTGTAAATAAGTTAACGAGTTCTGCAAATGAACTGTCAAAAATTACAGATGAACGGTAAATATCGTTACTGACGAACGGTAAATATTGATTACCGAGTATACCGAGTTAAATCTGCTGTTGAAAACTCAGTAAAAAGATGAAAAAATTACAGAACTCAGCGAAAATTTTGCTGAGCTGGAAAATCAGAATCTTAGTGTGTACCACACGAAATAATCACTTTTAGCCATTTGACAAAACAGACCACCCACTAACCCCAGTAAAATCCGAAATATCTCCGGAATGGTTCCGGATATTACATGACCACTTGGGTGTAATAAACTTGCACCAATTTATGATCGATTAAGGGCGACTTAAAAAAAAAACGGTTGAAAATTGACGAAATGCCAGCATTTTGAAAATGAGTTGTCGGGGGCGGGTATGTGAAGGTTAATCTAGTATCGTAGCCGACACAGCCAAAATGCTCTTTGATTTTGATTGGCAAAAGGGCTGTTCAATTTCCAAAGATAACTTGTTTGAGTGATATCTTTTTTATTTTTCAGCAACATCTTCAGTATTTTTGCATAAGTTTGAGAACGTTATATTTTTCTTACATTGTAGAATGGTTGTAGAATTCTATAATGTAAGAAACATATAACGATCTAAAACTTTTACAGCTCGCGACCCACTATTGATTCTAATAAAATTTGGCGAGCCACCAGTACGTATTTTTATAACATAAGAATTTTTGGAAAATTTAAGCTAATTGATTTAGCACTTCTTCTTCTGTTTGTGATTAAATGTATAGACTGTTTCAGAAATTATAAATACACTAACGATTAACTGCCATTTCAATTTGAGCATAATATCAAAAAAGTTTCTTCTAGCTCTTATAGTAAACATGCTAACGAAGCAAATAATACCAATTTTGTTGATGTTTCTAGTAAAATTTAAAGAATAGGGCTCTTTAAACTAGATGATTAAAATTTGAAGTTGCACAAAGTGGTCAAAAAATGTAGCATAGCAGCAAAGAAACAAATCTCACAGATAAAATATTTAATTTCCAAACACAATACAAATGACTGTATCGATAATAAAAGATATTTCTCGATTGGTAAGAGTAATTTTTACTGGAATATTTGATCAAGAACCACCATTACCATTAAATTTTTTTGTTTCAAATTTCTCAACAACACTAGTAGCAACAAACGTTAAGCAAACGAATGTCTTAATTACTGTTTACTACATTCGTTTTTATGATATGACAAGCTTTGCCATCTGAAGGATCGGATGAGCTGAAAAAATAAGTTTGTTTAGATTAAATGCGTTCAGGAAAGCTAAGAAACTGTGTGGTAGTTCTTATGTTCCGTAGAAAACCTTAAAAAATAAGAAACTTGATCTCTGAAAAAATGTTGTGGGAATGCCTTTATCGATTTTTCCCAAATTTTGATCAAGGCATTACTTTGACAACTTGCTGAAAAAGCGAATGTGATAAAAATTTAGATAATTTTTGGTATTTAATGATAAATAATGTTGAAATCATGAAAAACACCTTTGTGCAAATGCAAATTTGAAAAATTAAATTATTTTTTAGAGAACTCGACTGTTCTTTAAAATATCAAGACAAAAGGAAATATAAAAAAATGGAGTACAATATGCTATACTCTGAAACAAGTTGGTAAAAATCATTAGAACAGTTCATATCTCCAAAGCAACTCGAGCTGGATTAATTTCAACAGGATGTCTAGATTGAATCCCAAAATGGTTTTCTTAGCCCACCTTGTGCATTGGGGCCATTATAGACCCAAACTGTACACAACGTCAGCGAGCTGTTCCCATCATAATGCATAAGGAAGGTTAATAAATTCCATTTCCTGGTGGGAATATTCGAAGGGATCCCCAAAGAAACTCCAGGAGAAATTAAAAAAAAAGACATCTAGCTTGATCCGAGAAGGAATTTCTGAAGGAATCATAAGGAGCAAAACTTCTTTTCTCTAAAAATTCTTATCGAATTCCAAAAAATAGAAAAGCGGCATGGTACAATGTAACCTAGAAGAATTCTGGAGGAATTTCTTGGGGAATCTAATATTCTGGAGAAGTTATAAGTGCTTGCTTAGAAAAATTCTTGGAGATTTTCTAAAAGTATCATAGATGAAACTTTTATAGGAATCTGTGAAGATGATACTCGTGGAAAAATGCCTTCCGGAAGGAAGTAAACATATCCGTTTTTGTTAGGATATCGAAATTATGTTCCTGGAGATAAATAATTCTTGGAAGTATGTCACATTTTAAAACGTCGATCCGGGTACTGGAACTATAATATCTGTCATTTTTGCGTTCAACGAAAATAAATTTCCAAAAATGTGGTCGCAAATGTTATGAAAACCTCTTGTCGGCGTGACAGTCAGAAAACTGTAATTTGAGCTGGTTGCAGATATGCTAAAATTAATGTATTTAGCAATTAAATTTCATAGTAAACAGCATATTTTTACTTTTGGAATGTGTTCTACAGTAAAACTTCCAATTCATATTAAAATGTTGCAAAATATTTTGTTAAAGAAAATTATTCCGTTTTCATCACTATTCCGTTTTTGTCAACTGAAAATCGCGGACCGTGTTGATAAAAACGGAACATACCTGTACCTCAAACCACCATTTTAGTAAATATTATCGCTCCACCGAGGTTAAGAACAGTTTATTTTGAGTTCTTACAAGGCCCTAACTACATTCACATGAAATAAATATTTATTTGTAAAATTTAATACCTCTTCGAAGCCGACTACAGTCCTGATTCGTTCGTTGGCGGCTCGTTAGATGGGCTATCTCGATGATTGGATGTTCGCTAGCTGGGGCAAACCCAACTAAAAAGCACTGTCAATGTCAAAATCGATGTCAAAACGAGTTTGACGTCTGATCGTCGTCGCATCGCAGCTCCTGTATACAGACCGTTTGCGCAAGTATGTGAGTGTTTCGTGACGTATTTCTCGTCACTTGCGTGTGTCTAGAGCATTTTGATCAGTTGTCAGTTGCCCCAACGAACGAACACGATTCGCTAATCGGGGCGCAGTCGTGACCCAACGAGCGAATCCTCACTGTACAAATTTGTCACCTTCTTTGTTTGTGGTGCTTTTCCGTGCGTTTCATTGGAAGTGAAAACATTTTCTCTATTTTTGATACTGAAGAGCATATTTAACTGACATCCAAAATAAATGTCATCACCTAGGTCATCCCATAATTGAATGCTTTTCGTGTTCCAATAAAAAATTACCAAGATTTAGTAGAGATTATGTGATAAATATCATAAAACTCCCTAGGTGGGCCAGAACACCTGCCCGGTCCAAAATACCTCCCTCCACTACCCTAAATGATCAAAAATTCATTGCATTCGGTTCATTGAATCCGGAGGTATAACAGCTCAAATTTGGCTATCGGATAATTATACCTTTTTCTAGAATCTTTCTAACTTCGTGTAGAATAGCACGATCTTTTTCAAAATTGAACCACTGATACACAACTATAGGTGATTAACTTAAAGTAAAATTTGAGAATATTTGATGCTCTTTTCGAAAAGTTACAGCTAGTTGAACATTTTTTGAAAAGTGAAAATTTTACCTATCCCAGTTATTTTGAGTATCTACTGTACTTTATTTTCTGAAGAAAGTTAAAATAATGTGAAATGGGACTCCCGGCCAACCATTTCGTTACATATCTTTACATTTCTTTATGAAGATCTTTAAAGACGATCATACGCAAAATCAATAATGATAGTCAAAGAAATTTAAATAAAATTGAAGCCTCGTCGATAAAGATGAATAAAGACCTGTATCGTTTTTTCGATACTAAAATAGTGGTTTCTGTATTATCGACCCACAAAAATTTAGCTATAAATATAAAAATAGCAACCACGCTCTCCACCACCCCTTTGGTGTTCATGTTTATCATGAGTTTTTTTGTCAACATTTCTTAAATTGGAAATTGAACTTCTGGATATCTGGTGTTTGGAGTAGGTTCGCTAATACTTACTTACTGAGCCACAGATATCACATTTTCAGATTTTGTTTCGCAAAATATTCAAAGTTATTTCTTTGTTCAAAATACAATAATATTCAATTACACGACATTGCCAGTTTATCCGTTTCGCTGTAAGCGGATTTTGTCGTTTACGGCGAGATTGGTGGTTTGGAAAATCCAGCTGGATCTTGAATGTATTTGGCATTTTCCAGCTCCAAAATTTGTTCAAAATACCTACCGATAACATAATTTTTATCCTACTGCCGTAACATCGCGCGTAACATCCGATCCAATCTGGATATGTACGTAAAACTCCTCCTGAAATTGTTCTGGATTTCATCCCAGTCGTTCTGAATCAGAATATCAGAATACCTTTGTTCAGCTTTACCCATCGATACCGAACAGAACGATAAAGGTGTCTCGTGATCAATCTTTGTGTTTCGATATCAATATGCAACGATTCTTTGGTATCGAAAATTGAATATATTCCGATAAATAATCTTGAAGAAAATCCCTGGCCAAGTTCGCAGGGGTTGACGGTATTAAAGTGAAGGAGTTTCATTTTGATTATTGTAATGTAGTGTTCTTTAGTGAAACATATCACCTTTTTAACACTTTAATGCGCCTCCAACGGTTCATCACGAACCGGCTGCTGCAGATGGAGTATGGCTGATCATATGCATCAGACATGCTCGATAAACATGGAGGATCCGCCAGGGCTCATTAGAGTCTATTCCCAAGCAATAGTTCCAAGTCGGTTGGATTTAAGAAGGTTTTGATGATCGTTACAAATCCTAATAAAAGTATTGTAGGATTTGTGACAGGTTTTGGAACCTTTTACAGCCAGCTGACTTCAAAATGTTGTTTGGGCTCTATTTCCCACGTTTCTCGGTTGATTTTGATTAGTAATTTATTAATGTCATACAGTCGAACCTCCATGAGTCGATGTCCCTTAACTCGATATCGACTCATGGAGGTAAATTTTTCCATACTGAAAAATTATTTCTGGATTATTATGATGTTCCCTCCAAAATGCCTCCAAAATATTTCTGTTCCACTACTCGATATTTCCATGAGTCGATGGTCCCTTCGATATCGACTCATGGAGGTTTTACTGTAGTCGCTTTTTCGAATTTTTAGAATGTTAGTTGGTCATATTTTCTTTAAATAAAGCAATTAAAATCGACCGAAGAATTCATGGGAAAGAGATTTGCAGCACTTAATTGTGCTGATAGATTCGAAGCTAACGTGCGAACACTTAAACGCATTGTTGACGTCAATGCGTTCGACGTCACATTTTGGACAAAAACTGACTGCTTTTTATTAACTGAACAACGTTACTTGTGTATGACTAGGATGACATTTCTAGGCTACGCTTGAGAAAATGACATGGTTTATCTAGGTAGGACCGATAGGACAATTGAACGAATTTGAATATTTTTCATAGTATTTATAGAGAGATGAATACATAATAGTTGGCAAGCAATCTTTATTATTTTTTTTTTTTAATTTTATTGCGATCAACTGACTGGCGTATTTTTGTTTATCTCTTAGCTGGTATTATGACACCAAAAGAAATTCAGTTACATGTTTCTGTGGGTTTTGGACCGATGACAATTTAAGGACACAAGAGATGAACACAGAGAAGCAGAAAACGATTAGCGAAATCAAGAAATCAATTTGACACAGGATCGACTATATTTTAGCATACGGGGTTCGATTAATTCGATGAAAAAAAAAAACAAACATACTACAACTGACTTAACGAGGAGAAATACATATTGAACGGAACCATACCACAAAATCAAACAAGAAGACAAACACAAACCGTGAGACCATAACACTACATAGGCAAATCCTGACTGACTGACCAATTGAAAACTTTCCAATCTTCTACCGTATATTTCTGAGTCAGTTGCAACAGTGTCTTAATGGATATCATTTTCCGCGTACGGCTGGCAAACTGCTTCTGAAAGATTACGTACTCTTTTCTATCTTCGGGTCTAGTGTAGAGGTTTCAACTCTATTCAGAGTGCAAAAAATAAATAATCTTGAAGAAAATCAAAGTTACAGCGACAACATGTTATTTAACGAAATTTTGATAAATTTCGATAGAGATTTTTATCATATTCACGATAACGAATATTTTTCAAGACTAGTTATCGATCGATAAAGTTGTGTGAATATATGTAACGACATAACCAGTAAAGAATAGTCGACAATAATCTTTATATGTTGGTAAAGAAATTTAAAGAAGATCGTGGAATGGTTGACTGGGTGTTTTTGTTTCGCAGTACGATCCATGGAAATCGTAACACCTAATGATAGATAAAATATGAAAAATGATTTCTTCTGCCCCAACTGAAACTTACCTTCGAACTTCTCGTACGCTGAAAAGTTCAGTTTTTCCGGCACAAACGATGGCCGCAGGATTTTGCTGCCCACCGGTGCACTGTCCGAAGCCTTTCCGGACGACAGTGAAACCACTTTCCGAAGGACATTCCCTTCACCGACCGGCAGCTTAGGAGTTGTCCATTGTTCATTGCAACCACCGGTTCGGGTGGAGTCCGGTGTTTGGGTGGTGGATACTGGAATGTAAAAATTAAGGAATTAGTAAAGGTTTACATAATTTCTGTAAAAACTTTGATATCAATATTTGTTTTCAGGCGTTGTGGTAGAATTTCCATGAAGCTAATCGAGCTAATCATATTAAAAACGTGACAACAAACTGCTTTTGAAAAATAGTATGTCATAGATTGACACAGCTGTTTCGCAGGAGTAGTTTTTTGTCCACGGGGTGTGTATGATATTTTTGAGATAAATAAGTGAAATTGTAGTAGGAGTTTCAAGATTTTCAATTTTCAAACGCTTATTCTGAAAATTCACATTTTTTTAGTTTTGTTTTTGGAAAGGTTCCTAGCGGCACGCCGACGGACGTAGAAACCTCTCCTATCACTGTGCGCACAAGCGTCTCGTGTTTGCGCGGACAACGACAGTTCACTAGGCCTTTGGATAGGATAGAGAACGTAATCCTTCAAAAGCAGTTCACCAGCCGTGCACGGAACATGTCGTCCAGTAAGACACTGTTGCGTACTGACTCAGAAGGTTACGGTAAAAGGTGTGAAAGTTTCGGTTTTGTCATATGGTCGATTTTGTATTAGTTTTTTTGTCATGTCAAGGTTTAAAGAATGTTATTGTTCATATTTATGCTGTGCCCTATAATTCAGTAATCTTTGGTGTGCCTATGATCTGTTAGATAGTTGATGTGTTTGTTATGTCCATTTTCGTTGATTTTCGTTTTAGTATTGTTTTTATTATCTTTGAAAGTTGTCTTTCGTCCACATCCCTAGCCCTATCAGCATCGGTCCAAATAAGTCCATATTAAAGAAAACCTTTCATACACTCAGTCGAAAAATGTAAAAGTATCTAATTTGTCATAAATAGTCTACGTTAGTCAAAGTCGAAGTAGTCAGTTTTTGTCGATTTCGTCTTGTCTTGATCACACGTTAGCTTCGAATCTATAAGCAAGCACTGTTAAATGCTGCACTTCCCACTATAAGTTTCTTAGTTATTTTAAATTGATATTAAAAATTATAGTGAAAATTGAATCACGAAAGCACATCAAATGTTGAGAACTATGTATTAGCAAATCGAGTACGCGAGATACTACTAATTATTTCATATTTGAATTAAATTTGTATGTGTATGGTGTATTTGTAAAAAATAATCGAATAGTGGGAAGCCCAGGAAACAGTTCAAAGTCTGCTGACTCAAAAAAGATTCCGAGATTCGTCACAAAACACAAAAATTTGTATTATGATTCACAACGACTCTCGGAACCTTCCCAGACTCAATCGACCGGAACTGTTTTCTGGGTATAGAAACTACTAGGCCCCAGCAGGTCCCTCCTGTTTATCGAGCATTTCTGAAAGATCAGCCATACTCCATCTGTAGCAGCCGGTTCGCAATGAACCGTTGGAGGCGCATTAACCTTTTGGGGCCGATTTTTTCGCCGCTGTCGACGCAACCTCGCTGGTGTCGAACACGTTTGTTATGCTCGGTTTCATCACCGGGGTCATATATGACCCCTCCGGCTCCAAAGGGTTAAAGTGTTAAAGGTGATATTTTCATTACAAGAATTACAATTAACATCCTTCACTTTAATACCGTCGAACCCTGTGATCTTGGCCAGGGAAAATTCACATTTTTTTAGTTGTGCCCTTATTGCAGGAAACCGACGATATATGTACAACTATTGGATATTCATGTCGGTCGTAGCGTAGCCTTGGTAAGAGTCACAAACGGATTGAAAGAGCCGTTTCCCTTCCTTCCAATTTCACAGTACAGTGTCAATCTATTAAATATATGACGCCTACAAGTACTATGCAACCAGAGAAATGTTTGGCATCATCTTCAAAGTAATAGACAAACAATCTATCACCTTACTGTTAGCTTGACATCTATGCACAACATGTGGGACCTTCGCAACAAAATCATTTCCTTCTCAAGACATACTGACCCATATGGCCACAGCTGTAAGGGCGTGGGTATCCAATCCAGCATGATCAGTAGAAGAGGTTAACAAGGTCAATTTTTTGGAACCATTCGATTCCTTTTAGCATCCAAAATAACTGTGCAAAATTTGGGAGCGATTGGTTGTGTCCCCGTATTCCGCATTGCGATTGAAATTTGTATGGGGTTTTGTATGGGAAAACGTACTTTTTGTATTTTTCTCATAAGTTGATAAAATTTGTCTAAGACCATATAACTTACGACGTTAAAGTATAGGCCAGAATATGCCGAAAAACTTCTTCGAAGACCGCAAATCGATCCGAGGTTTGTGAAAAAAGTAAAATTCTTGGTGTGCGGAAAACCACAGGGCAGTCTAGTGACAGTGACGGTCTACACAATAACGTAGATCGTTGATCGCTCAAAACGAGGAAAAGAGGAATAGATAAAAAAAATATTTATAGAAGCACTCGAAATCCGTAAACATTTTTTCTTATGAATATTTCCTTAAAACGTTGTGAAAATCTTTCTAATTCAAAATTAATATTAGAATCGAACACACATCGAAGAATTCTGATTATATTTGGTAAATTTATTAGCAGTTGGCTCTTCAGTTGATATATAACTAACACTACTTATTCTGTACGTTATACACTCCCGTTCAAAAGTTTGGGGTCACCCCCTCAAAAACATGTAATTTTTTTAGGCCCATATCTCCGCCAATTTGCGTCAGATTTCAAAACCCTAGGTTTCATTCAGAAGATAATAAGTCAAATAAACTTTGAACATGATTTAAAAGAAACTTTAAAAAAAAAAAAATGTATGTAAACATACCCCAAAGTTGTCAAATTTTCTAAAAAATGAATATGAACTTACGGCAGTGTCACTGGAAATTGGGTCGACCAAATTTTAAGATGAGAGCGGTAATATAACCCATTTTCTATTAGCTTTCAACTGCTTTTTACAGAACTTAGCTAAAAAATCTAGGAAAAAAGTTATTAAGTAAATTAACTCTTCATGTCATCGACCAAGTTTGGGGTCACCCCTCAATATGATGTATCAGCCAAAAGTTTGGGGTCACTTTCGTTAAACATGTAAAAGTGATTTGGTGATATCTTCGTCATCTATATTTTAATTTTAAATCTTTTTGGCTCATTTCAAAGATAATTAACTAAATTTACGTTTGATGTCTTTAACTTAACGTATTTAACGATTTTTGTATATAAAAATGTTATGTAAAGTTAACACATTTCACCACACTTAAAAAAATGAGGCAACTTTACGTTAAGTTTTAGTATGTAAATTTCAACAAATATGTGTGGTTCAATGTCTATGCAGTGAGTATCATTCATTTTGTTTCAAATAAGCCAAGAAGAATTAAAATTGAATGAAAGATGACAAAGATATCAACAAATCACTTTTCCATGTTTTACGATGTGGGGTCACACTTTTGGCCGATACAACATTTTGAGGGGTGACCCCAAACTTTTGGTCGATGACATGAAGATTTAATTTACTTAATAACTTTTTTTTTCTAGATTTTTTAGCTAAGTTCTGTAAAAAGCAGCTGAAAGCTAATAGAAAATGGGTTCTATTACCGCTCTCAACTTAAAATTTGGTCGACCCAATTTCCAGCGACACTGCCGTAAGTTTATATTCATTTTTTAGAAAACTTGGCAACTTTGGGTTAAGTTTACATACAAAATTTTTTGAAAAAGTTTCTTTTAAATCATGTTCAACGAGGACAAGGAGTGCAGAGCGGTTCTGGAGGAGAAGGATGCAGCGCGGGCGGTAATGCTGCAGCATGGAACCCGACAGAATGTGGAGCGATACAGACAGAAGCGGAAGCAGCAGACCCGTCTCTTCCGGGAGAAAAAGCGCCGCCTGGAAGAAGCGGAGTGCGAGGAAATGGAACTGCTGTGCCGTTCACAGGAAACACGGAAGTTCTATCAGAAGCTCAACGCATCCCGCAAAGGCTACGTGCCGCAAGCCGAAATATGCAGGGATAAGGAAGGGAGCCTCCTGACGGACAAACGTGAGGTGATCGAAAGGTGGAAGCAGCACTTCGACGAGCACCTGAATGGCGAAGAGAATGTAGGCACGGAGGACCAAGGCAGTGGAGGAAATGACTATGTTGGTGCAGCAGAGGACGGGAACGAACCAACTCCCACGCTGAGGGAAGTTAAGGATGCCATCCACCAGCTCAAAAACAACAAAGCGGCTGGTAAGGACGGTATCGCAGCAGAACTCATCAAGATGGGCCCGGAAAAGTTGGCCACCTGTCTGCACCAGTTAGTAGTCAAGATCTGGGAAACCGAACAGCTACCGGAGGAGTGGAAGGAAGGGATAATCTGTCCCATCCACAAGAAAGGCGACAAGTTAATGTGTGAGAACTTTCGAGCGATCACCGTTTTGAATGCCGCCTACAAAGTGCTATCCCAGATCATCTTCCGTCGTCTATCACCTAAAGTAAATGAGTTCGTGGGAAGTTACCAAGCCGGTTTCATCGACGGCCGGTCGACAACGGACCAGATCTTTTTCCTCCAGAAATGCCGTGAATACCAAGTCCCAACGCATCACCTGTTCATCGACTTCAAAGCGGCATACGACAGTATCGACCGCACAGAGCTATGGAAAATTATGGACGAGAACAGCTTTCCCGGGAAGCTGATAAGAGCAACGATGGACGGTGTGCAGAACAGCGTAAGGATTTCGGGTGAGCTATCCAGTTCATTTGAATCTCGACGGGGACTACGACAAGGTGATGGACTTTCCTGCCTACTATTCAACATCGCCCTGGAAGGTGTTATGCGACGAGCCGGGCTCAACAGCCGGGGTACGATCTTCACGAAATCCAGCCAATTTGTCTGTTTTGCGGATGACATGGATATTATTGCCAGAGCATTTGGAACGGTGGCAGAACAGTACACCCGCCTGAAACGTGAAGCAGCAAAGGTCGGACTGGTGGTGAATGCGGCTAAGACAAAGTACATGCTGGTAGGTGGGACTGAGCGAGACAGGACAAGCCTTGGCAGCAATGTTACGATAGACGGGGATACTTTCGAGGTGGTAGAAGAATTCGTCTACCTCGGTTCCTTGCTAACGGCTGACAATAACGTGAGCCGTGAAATACGAAGGCGCATCATCAGTGGAAGTCGTGCCTACTATGGACTCCAGAAGAAACTGCGGTCAAAAAAGATTCACCCCCGCACCAAATGTACCATGTACAAGACGTTAATAAGACCGGTGGTTCTCTACGGACACGAGACATGGACGATGCTCGAGGAGGACCTGCAAGCACTCGGAGTTTTCGAGTGACGGGTGCTAAGGACGATCTTCGGCGGTGTGCAGGAGAACGGTGTGTGGCGGAGAAGGATGAACCACGAGCTCGCTGCACTTTACGGCGAACACAGTATCTAGAAAGTGGCCAAAGCTGGAAGGATACGCTGGGCAGGGCATGTTGCAAGAATGCCGGACAACAACCCTGCAAAGTTGGTGTTTGCTAACCATCCGGTTGGTACAAGAAGGCGTGGAGCGCAGAGAGCACGATGGGCGGACCAGGTGGAGCGTGATCTGGCGAGTGTTGGGCGTGACCGAGGATGGAGAGCTGCAGCTGCAAATCGAGTATTATGGCGGCAAATTGTTGATTCAGTTTTATCATGAATTTGATGTGAACTAAATAAATGAAATGAAAAAATCATGTTCAAAGTTTCTTCGACTTATTATCTTTTGAATGAAACCTAGGGTTTTGATCGGACGCAAATTGGCGGAGATATGGGCCTAAAAAAATGACAAGTTTTTGAGGGGGTGACCCCAAACTTTTGAACGGGAGTGTAACTTTTGTCACAAGTGTCGCATCACTTTGTGGTCTTCGATAAAGTTTTTGGCACATATGTACACAGCTAGTCGCGTTCGGTAATTTTTACCGAAATCTCAACAGCTGAGCGATCGGTAATGGTTTTTTACCGAAATCCTGTAAAAATTACCAAATTTCGGTAAAATGTTATCGTTTATCTGTCAAAATTTAACGAATTTCGGTAAACGTCACCGATTTTTCCGGTAAAAAACTTAACGGTTGAGATTTCGGTAAAAAAATTACCGAAGTCGGTGATTTTTTCCAAGTGTGTACATAGATATCTAAGACTATACCCGAGCAAAGTCTAACAGTAAATTGAAAACACATTTTGATGTTCTAATATTGCAAATTTTGATTACTCAGGTTGTTATCGTTTTGGTCGTTTTAACGGTTAAAATATAAAAAGTAAAAGCAGAAAAAATGTTCCTGTGACAGCAAATTGATAACAATTCCTGCTATCGATGATGGCAAATTGATAACTGTTTTTGTTATCAGTGCAAGAAAACTTAAAAATCATTGAATGTAGAGTTTTTCGATTGTTGTAAAAACATAAATACAATAATATAATTGTACTAATGATATATTCAAGGAATTACTATACATAGTTTATTAAAAAATTAAAACTATTCTAATACTAAATGTTTGTAATAATTTAAAATTACGCAAAACGAAAACAAAATTTGAAATCAAATTTAATTAGGATAATTTTCCAATTGTTGCACGGCTAAAAATTCGCCAATTGTTGCACACCTCATAAGAATAACATGGAGTGTGCAACAATAGGCGAGTTTTTAGCCGTGCAACAATTGGAAAATTACCCTTATATAAACTGATATCAAAATATGATATCTATTTGTTGCTGATTACAAATCATGTTTTCGATTAGCTATAATTTTGTTGTTGAACTTTGCTCGGGTCATCGATGGTGTAGTTGAAGCTAAATTTAAGCCCTTTATGATAAAACATGCAGGAAAGTGAGTTTTTCTATACTAACTCCCATACAAATTTCAATCGCAATGCGGAATGCGGGGACGAAATCAATCGCTCTCAAATATTGCACAGTTGTTTTGGACGCTTACTTGGATCAGGTTGATGCGACTAATTTTCATTTTTCCCAGACAACATTGACCCACTTTAAGGTGAATATATGACGAAGCCACAACTCGAATTTTCAAGAGCACAAATCTGAAGAACCGAATGTCGGTTTGCGCTGAAAAGTTGATCGATTGGTCACCACCAGGGGGTAACCAATCGATCAACTTTTCAGTTTAAACCGACATTCGGTTCTTCAGATTTGTGGTTCGATTCACGGTAGTTTCAAGAACTTTTTGTAAAGTAAATTTCCTTGGGCATAGAGTATCTTCGTACCTGCCATGCGATATACGCGCGCAAAATCATTGGCAGAGAAAGCTCTCAGTTAAAAACAGTGGAGGTGCTCATAGAAGACTAAACTAAGAAGCAGGCTTTGCCCCGGTGGGGACGTTACATCAAGAAGCAGTGTTGGTAAAAACTCAAATTCTCAAATCTCATGCTTGAGTTGTTTCACGCGCGATTCTTGACTCGCCAAACTCACCGCCGAAAAAATCATGCATGAGTTGACTCGCGATTTCACTCATTGCTTTATTTCTTGGTATTCTTATTGATTATATGACAGAACAAAAGCAAACATTGGATGTCGTTCAAATTGATTTGGGTTCGTTCTACAAGCGAAAGAGATTTCTGCGCTTGACTCGTGAGAGCGAGATTTTGCATAAAAATCTCGCGCGTGAGAAAATGATTCAGAATCGCGCGCGAGTTTGCTCACGCAGGAGCGGTTCATGAGTCACACTTTGAATGTGATTTTACCAACACTGTCAAGAAGAAAAAGACATTCCGACATCCCAGCATAAACTTCTGTAGATAAAGTGGTATATTATACGGTCTTCTGTGGGCCAGCGATTGCAATCATCACTTCGCTTCTGTTTCCCACATTGATCTGCAATCTGACGTAGTAGACGCCACAAAATGGATAGATATTAGGAAAATTTATATTTATCCAAGGTTTTACTATAAGAGATAAGCGAATGTGTCTTTTTAATCGACAAATTTCAAGTTTATCTAAACTTCTATTTGTCCAGAAAATGCTACTCCAACCAAATAATTCGACAATGATTTTTCATAAGGGCCTAATTGACTTGATCGATTTCTCTTCGTCGACTCTCTCTTTCGCTAATAACTTGATCAAAACAAACAAAACCATTATTCTTTTTGTTTCTATAGCAACATGTAGTCGTCTTCTTCGCATTTCAACAAAAAAATCTTTGGAAAACAATACACATTCTGTGATAACACAAAGAGAAGATCGATGAATAGAACTCGAAAATGTCAGTTACGCCCAAATGAAAAATCAGCGTCGAATCACATCATTTCATTCGTTCCAAACATTGTGTTTCCATTTTTTGGGACACCCTAAACAAATTTTATACTTACAAGGAGTTGCGTACAGCGAGTTGGGCGTTTTGATCTCGGACAGTTCGACTTTCTTCACGCGCGCCACATTGAAGATGCTTTTGTCCTTGCACTCATCGGTGGGCGTTCCGAGTCGGTCGGTTTGGATCTGCACCGTGCCACAAGGATTGACCGTATTGTTCCGAAAGTTGAGCTCCATTTCTTCACCCTCGGTTTGGGACTCTACTTCGCTGGTTTCCACTACACACTGAAACTGGCGCCCATCCAAGCTGATGTTGTTCACATTTTCCACCGCACACTTTCCCAACCACCACTGCTGTTGCTGCTGTTGCTGATCGACGCCACTTTTCACACTTATGTTCGAAACATTGGCGACCGTTAGTTTTTCCCTCCACCGCTCCTCGGTGTCTTTAACACTGTTGGCATTCAGATCGATCGAATCCACCTTATGAACACTAAGTTGTTGCAATTTCTTCGCTATTATAGCTTCCAACGATCGGACGGGCGTCGATTCTGTTTCTCCGTTTTGGGCCCCGATCAGATCCTCCTCCGAGTAGTAGGCCTCGTTGATTTCGGTGGCGAATGGTCCAACGGGCGTGCATGGATCCGTAAAGATCGAATCCGAACTGGATGATGTGGTGTGCTCGACGAGATGTATTACCTCGCCGGATGGCTCTATGGAGAATGCAAAAGAAAAATAACAATTTGAGCGATTTTTTTTTCTCTTTTGGAATGGAAAAGTGCAAGTTGTTGGACCCTTGCGTGCAGACACTACTAACTGGTGTGGCCGAACACACCGCCCGGTTATAGCCCTTTGCATTGTGTTGTGGTATGTTAATATCTCCATCTCCTATATTTGAATCACTTTTATTTTTCTAAATGAATGTATAACGTAGTCTGCGATAGGCCTGTGGCGTTATTTAAATTAGCGATTGTGGCAGGTTACTGCTATTGTCTTACACTCAATTATTCATGGATGCATGCACTGCCTGCAATCACACATTCGTTTCATATAGGTAAAAAATCTAGTGGGACTGATCTGCGATCGCAGGGAATAGGGTAAGATTTAGATTTTCATTTTGATTATAGTAACATATAGTTACAAAATGACAAAATCTTTCAAATTCATCGTAAATTTCGACAGAAGATTTTTTAAAGCTCATCGTAGGGAGTTATCTAAAAATGTATCCCAAGTATTTCTGATCTTGCTTTTGTGAACAAAATTGAAGGTTATGCATTAGAAATGTAATTTCCAAGTACCGTAATCCGGGGTAACATTGATCAGAATTTTCGATCTTTCTTGAATAATTCCCTTGTTAAAGCAAATGTTACATGTTTTATATTTTTAAAAGAAGTACTGGCCCTCTGAGTTTGTGTTAAGCTACTCGAAAAAGTATTGTAAAACTTTAAAACATGTTTAAAAGGGTTTTTAAATCTAATTTTTGATTGTGTTGATTTGCGGTAACATTGATCATGTCAGTGATCAATGTTCATTTGTGTTGAAAATATCCTTACTTACTAAATTCGGGGTCGCTGATTTCGAATATGTTGTCTAAATTCTTACAAATAATGTACTTTTCAAGTTATTTTAGGATTAAAATCCTCTAAACCACGAATAACGCCTAAAGGTAGGCAATTGCTTAAGGAATTGATAGTCGACTTTTATTCATTTCATTTATTTAGTATTACATCAAATTCAAGATAAAACTGAATCAACAATATTTCTCCATAATACACGGTTCGTGGCTGCCGCTCTCCATCCTCGGTCGCGCCCGATGCTCGCCAAATCACGCTCCACCTGGTCCGCCCATCGTGCTCTCTGCGCTCCACGCCTTCTTGTGCCAACCGGATCTGTTGCAAACACCAGCTTTGCAGGGTTGTTGTCCGGCATTCTTGCAACATGCCCTGCCCACCGTATCCTTCCGGCTTTGGCCACCTTCTGGATGCTGGGTTCGCCGTAAAGTGCAGCGAGCTCGTGGTTCATCCTTCTCCGCCACACTCCGTTCTCCTGCACACCGCCGAAGATCGTCCTTAGCACGCGTCGCTCGAAAACTCCGAGTGCTTGCAGGTCCTCCTCGAGCATGGTCCATGTCTCGTGCCCGTAGAGGATTACCGGTCTTATTAGCGTTTTGTACATGGTGCATTTGGTGCGTGGGTGAATCTTTTTCGACCGCAGTTTCTTCTGGAGCCCGTAGTAGGCCCGACTTCCGCTGATGATGCGCCTCCGAATTTCACGGCTCACGTTGTTGTCAGCCGTCAGTAAGGATCCGAGGTAGACGAATTCCTCCACCACCTCGAAAGTATCCCCGTCTATCGTAACATTACTACCCAGACAGATCCGGTCGTTTTCGGTTCCGCCTACCAGCATGTACTTTGTTTTTGAGGCATTCACCACCAGTCCGACCTTTGCTGCTTCGCGTTTCAGGCGGGTGTACAGCTCTGCCACCGTTCCAAATGTTCTGGCAATAATGTCCATGTCGTCCGCAAAGCACACAAATTGTCCGGATTTTGTGAAAATCGTTCCTCGGCTGTTGAGCCCGGCTCGTTGCATCACACCTTCCAGAGCGATGTTGAAGAGTAGGCATGAGAGTCCATCACCTTGTCGCAGTCCCCGGCGAGATTCGAATGAACTAGATAGTTCACCCGAAATCCTTACGCAGTTTTGCACACCGTCCATCGTTGCTTTAATCAGTCTAGTCAGCTTCCCAGGAAAGCCGTTTTCGTCCATGATTCTCCATAGCTCTGCGCGGTCGATACTGTCGTATGCCGCTTTGAAGTCGATGAACAGGTGATGCGTTGGGACCTGGTACTCACGGCATTTCTGGAGGATTTGCCGTACGGTAAAGATCTGGTCCGTTGTCGACCGGCCGTCGATGAAGCCGGCTTGGTAACTTCCCACGAACTCATTTGTTTTTGGTGACAGACGACGGAAGATGATCTGGGATAGCACTTTGTAGGCAGCATTCAAAATAGTGATCGCCCTGAAGTTCTCACATTCCAAATGGTCGCCTTTCTTGTGAATGGGGCAGATTACCCCTTCCTTCCACTCCTCCGGTAGCTGTTCGGTTTCCCAGATCCTGACTATCAGCCGATGCAGACAGGTGGCCAACTTTTCTGGGCCCATCTTGATGAGTTCAGCTGCGATACCATCCTTACCAGCTGCTTTGTTGGTTTTGAGCTGGTGAATGGCATCCTTAACTTCCCTCAGCGTGGGAGTTGGTTCATTTCCGTCCTCCGCTGCACTGGCGTCGTCGTTTCCTCCGTTGCCGTGGGCTCCCGTGCCTACGTTCTCCACGCCGTTCAGGTGCTGATCGAAGTGCTGCTTCCACCTTTCGATCACCTCACGTCCGTCCGTCAAGAGGCCTCCGTCTTTATCCCTGCATATTTCGGCTCGCGGCACGAAGCCGTTGCGGGATGCGTTGAGCTTCTGATAGAACTTCCGTGTTTCTTGGGAACGGCACAGCAGTTCCATTTCTTCACACTCCGCTTCTTCCAGGCGGCGCTTTTTCTCCCGAAAGAGGCGGGTCTGTTGTTTCCGCTTCTGTTTATAACGTTCCACGTTCTGTCGAGTCCCTTGCTGCAGCATTACCGCCCTCGCTGCATTCTTCTCCTCCAAAACCGTTCTGCACTCTTCGTCGAACCATTCGTTCCGTCGATTCCGTTCCACGTACCCGATGGTGCTCTCGGCTGCGTCGTTGATGGCTGCTTTCACTGTACTCCAGCAGTCCTCTAGAGGGGCCTCTTCGAGCTCACCCTCGTCTGGCAACGCGGCCTCGAGATTCTGCGCGTATGCTGAGGCGACATCCGTTTGCTTCAATCGCTCTAGGTTGTACCGTGGCGGTCGCCGGTACCGTACATTGTTGATGACGGAGAGTTTTGGGCGCAGTTTGACCATCACCAGATAGTGGTCGGAGTCGATGTTGGCGCCACGATAGGTCCTGACGTCGATAATGTCGGAGAAGTGCCGTCCGTCAATCAGAACGTGGTCGATTTGAGATTCCGTCTGCTGTGGTGATCTCCAGGTGTAACGATAAGGGAGGCTGTGTTGGAAAAAGGTGCTACGTATGGCCATATTTTTGGAGGCGGCGAAATCAATGAGTCGTAGGCCGTTTTCGTTCGTTTGCTGGTGGGCGCTGAACTTACCAATCGTCGGTCTGAATTCCTCCTCCTGGCCTACCTGAGCGTTCAAATCACCTATGATGATCTTGACGTCGTGGCTTGGGCAGCGATCGTACTCGCGTTCGAGCTGCGCGTAAAATGCGTCCTTGTCATCATCAGTACTTCCGGAGTGTGGGCTGTGCACGTTTATTATGCTGAAGTTGAAGAATCGGCCTTTGATTCTCAACCTGCACATTCTTTCGTCGATCGGCCACCAACCGATCACGCGCCTCTGCATATCACCCATCACGATGAAAGCTGTTCCCAGCTCGCGTGTGTTGCCGCAACTCTGGTAGATGGTATGATTACCTCTAAACGTTCGCACCATGGATCCTGTCCAACACACCTCCTGCAGCGCTACGATGCCGAACCCGCGGTCCTTCAGTAGATCGGCGAGTATGCGGGTGCTCCCAATGAAGTTGAGAGATCGGCAGTTCCACGTACCGAGTTTCCAATCGCAAGTCCTTTTTGTTCGCTGGGGTCGTTGCCGTTGGTCTCGATTCGTATTATTCTGTTGCTGATTTTCCGTTACAATGGTTTTTTACGGCTGGCTCGTAGGGCCTGACACCAACCCCCTACTTTCCGGAGGACCATAGTGCACAGTTGAGCTTAGAGTCCTTCCCTGGCACTCGGACGTAGATCAGCCGCCCCTAACATGGGGATCAGACGCTGTTGTGAGCCGCTCCTCCTGGAGAACAGACGCTCAGGTTTGCCGAAGCAAACCCCCCCTTCCCTGTCAGCCTATGACCAAAGTTCCCACCGGGGTTGGTTACCCGATCTTCCCTAAGGTTGCTCATAGTTTCCGGCCGGTACCGCGTGGAGGTAGGGATAGGAGTTGCTGGGCAGAGGCTAGTGGATCACAATGGGATCTGAATTGCGCAGCATACCCAGCCTTTACCGTGCCTAGTCGACTTTTAATAAATCGTAAATTTTACTGAAAAATAGCATTTTCATAAAAGTTTCGTTTATTAAATCAAACTCTAGGATATCATATTGAAGTAATACAGTGATTTCGAACCTCATATTATATCTAGTATTCACGCCAAGCATGAATGTTTGACAGTGTATCTCATTGCGTTACGAAACACAGTTATGGATAAATCGATTTAATTCAATGTTTATGAAATTCAATTTTCTTAAATTGCATGTCATTTAGGGTAATTTGCCAATTGTTGCACGGCTAAAAACTCGCCTATTGTTGCACACTCCATGTTATTCTTATGAGGTGTGCAACAATTGGCGAGTTTTTAGCCGTGCAACAATTGGCGATTTACCCTAATAGCTAAATGATAGCAGATTACGATATACCATTCCATAGTAGAAACTGATTCAATGTAAAATGCTTGTTTGAGGTGGGTCAAGCCGATCAATGTTACCCCGCTGATCAATGATACCCCGGATTACGGTACTTAAACCCGTTGGAGCTGGAGGGATTATATGGGGTCACATATAATAGAATAATAGAATAGAAACGGATGTATCAATTCACACATTTAATAAAACAGCACAAAACAATGTCTTCGGCAAAGTTGTTGCAAATTGAGTCTCTTATATTATGACAAAATGGGAAAATATTTGAAACTCTATTGACAACCTAGAACATCCTGAACACCATGAAGTTTGGAGAAACAAAATAATTTACATACCAATTGTTCTAAAAGCTGAATTCGGATATGGGTTACGTTCATATGTACCTATTCATTTAACCTTCGCCAAGAATATCAAAAGGTGTTTTATATTCAGGGATGTTCTAGGTGTTCCAAACTGTGCTATAGTGTAAGTCTCTTCAAATCTACAAGAATAATTTTATGTGTTTTCGCCATAAATAAAAACATTGAATAATCTACTGGGATCCGTGAAACTCTTGAAGTCTATAATACCATTTATAGACATTATAGAGATATTCCAGGTCAGCCAAACTACCTTGTAGTTCAGAACTTCAGGTCTATACTCGTAACAGTAGCCATATCTGTTATACTGAGAAATGTTGCATAATCAACCGAAATTACTAGACCAATCTGATGACTACTAGATATTATTAACAACTTTTGGGACATTCAGAGTCGTTCAAACTGTCCTATATTGAAGTCCTTGGAATCTACAATAATAATTTGTTGTGTTTTCTCCATAAATAATTGCATTGCCAGGTGATCTGATCATTAGTCCATTGAACATTCAGAACATTTACTGGACATGATAGATTACAAATCGTAGCTTTGTATCATGAAGGAAGCTACCGTTACACTCGTATACTTTAGGATCTGAACTCAAGAACAGTTTGGATGACCTGGAATATCCCGACTGATGTGATACGGTCTCTTAAACTTTCAGAAGACTTGCTGGACATGATAGATTACAAATCATAGCTTTGTATCATGAAAGAAGTTACCGTTACACCCGTAGACTTAAGGATCTGATCTCAAGAACAATTTGTACGACCTAGGATATCCCTACTGATTCGACTGATCGTGACTGTCTATTGAATTTTCAAAAGCCTAACTGAACATGATGGATGATGAACATGATAGATTACAAATCGAAATTTTGTATGCGTGATAATGTTTGCACCAGCGTACAAATAAGGTTCACATATCACCTGCAGAGCAGACACAATGTCTTGCTTTTCTTTGCATGCACGTAAGCTCTAACTCATATCATAGTTGGTTGCGGGTAAAAAATCCGATTTATTATGTTTAAAATTTGCACCATGAAGAGGTGGCAGCGGTAGCCGGGATTTGTCCACGCGCAAATGTTGAAAAAGATATTTCAGGAGTGTTCAGGTGAACCGTAAAACGGTCTAAGACCGAAAAAAAGCAAGGGCAACTATTCCCGAAGGTGTCCACTGGTCGTCCAAGGTTAGCATGGATTAAGAAGGCTATCGCTGCCACCAAAAAGAAGATTTGGGTCAATTATGTGCGCTCAATGAGAAAAATGGCAAAGAAACGCGAAATCAGCGACTTTACGGCATGGCATATCGAAAAGGAAAATAACGGTGGCGTTCTTCATAAGGTTTTGGACAACCGTTCCGACGATGGTTTTGCTTACGTTGACCCAGTTTTTCTTGAATTTTGTGACGTCCTCTGGTCCTCTACCCTTTTTCCGTAGTTTTCTTTTCATCAAAGTTAACTATTTCTCAACGGACCTTTTATGCGGGCAATTTAGAGGATTCATTGCCTTTTCCACAAATTGAACATTGTTTTCTTCATACCAGTCCAAGGTGTCACGCGCATTGACCAATCCAAATGTCTGTGTGGTAGTGGTTTGTGTTCAGATTTCCCGTGTTAATATATCTGTAAGAATTTTGTAAACATCTTTTGTTCTCACGTATATGGATAGGCTTGCAGTAGGTTTCGTGAGACATTTTTTGGACAACTCAATAGTGGCAGGATGCCAAATCTGGCCAAAATAATGTAGGACATTTGTGCTTTCAGATGAGTGGCAGAATAAGGTTCTGCAGATATTCCTTCTGGTATATTTCGACGTTCATACTTGGGACGGTGAAAAAAGGTAACGATTTCATACCACATTGACAAATTGCTTGCCAAACCAACACATTTTCCCATTTTTTTTTTCAAATAATCGATTTCTCCTAATTCGGAACATCCGTGCCACGATACAGTGAAAAACTGTGCCCCTAGAAGTGCCTTGTAGTCCAATTTAACATACGTTTCATCATCCATGATTATGCACATGTAATTTTTGCTCAGAACATCGTCGTACAGTTTCCAAGCTCGAGTTTTTACATAATCCGCCAGAATTTCACTGCGTTTGGGACATTTCTGTTTCGGATAGGTCTTCAGGGAATTATGCTCCTTGGCGCGCTTAACCATACCAACAGTCGTTCCACACTTTTTTGCGCAATCTCTGATGGATACCTCCTATTTTCTATCATCGAATTTGCAAGTTTTGCTGTCCAAATTTGACTTGGACGCACCTGTTTTTTTTTGCCGCGTCCGGGTGAGTCTATCAGTGTGTTAATGCATACCGAAACATTTGATAGCATTTTGGACAACAAAAACCCTAACACATTCAACTTTTGCTAATTTTCTTAGGGATAATCTTTTTTCATTGCTGTATCTGGTCACAATCGATTTTCGCTTCTCTTCCGTAAACCCTCGCATTGTTCCGCTTGAGAAAACTTTAACTTTTAACGAAGGTTATCGTTTGTTTACAACGTTAGCAACACATAGACACATAGCAAAATAAGGCATAGTCTTTTTAATACAGAGCTCCACAGGTGTACTCATAATTAACGATAACAGTCCTTTGCTAGGTTCTTTGTTTGTGTGTTAATGTCTACACCATTTGGCAATGTCAAAATAAAAATAAAAACTCATTTTTTTATCTTGACTGTGACACTACCACTGACACTTTTCGACATTTGCGCATGGACAATCACGAGTTAGGTTGCCAATTGGGTTTTTAAATTGAGAAAAACGTATCGATTTTTTGATTTTATACACGCAAAACAAGAAAAGCTACCAAAAATTGAGATATGCCTTTTCTACCAATTTATGTATTAAAAACGTACAGAAAATGTGATAAATCATAATCCATTCGTTGTATTAAGATGCGCTACACGGTTTCAAAGCTTCCATACCACTACACACAAACACCTCCATTCAAACCCGAGAAGTTGAACCGGGTTGCGTCTAAAAATAACTTTCGCTTCGCTGCTGAGCTTCGCGTCCTATTGTCTACATGGAATTTTCCACTTGCAAACAGCAACCTGCTGGATGCGGGCTTTTCAGTGCACAATGGGTCTAGAGTCGTATTTACGAAGACAAAAATGTTTCTGCCAAGTTCTGCCATTTCTTTTTTTTTTCATTATTGTTTTTCATTATCCAAAAATCTGCTGATTAACTATTCTCTATACAATATCAGAATGTTTTACAAAGTTATAGCAAATTTACAAAAATAAAACATTCGATTGATTTGATTGATTTGTCTTTATTAAAGAGACTTTCAGCCCTTGGATAAAACATTCGAATCATAACAACTTTTCGAAAAGTTTTCAATAAATTGCAACTTTTTTGCCTTTGGTCATATTTTAGTCGAGTCCAACGATACATGAAGACCAATACATTAGTCATGAACTTTCAAAATTTAATTTAATTCGGTTCGCTTAGTCCTAAGGTACAGTAATTTGATAAACGGAAGTCAAAAACTAGATATAGATAGAAGGGCTCTAATTTCGTGTAAAGTTGAATAATCAATCAAGCCCAAATTTGCACCAATTAAATCAAACTCGTTGAGGAATAAGTAATCAAAATAGTTTTGGTGGACTTTATAAAAGGATACAACTTGCTAAAAATGTTTTAGGCAATTTTTAAAACTTAGCATGCTTTTGTATATACCACTAGGCGGTGCTAGAGGTCAAGCAAATTTTAAATTTAATATATCTCAGAATTCTGGTCACTTACAAAGTTGGTGTCTTTGACAATGTTGTTTGGTAGGTCAAGGGCTTACAGTTAATGGTCCACTTGTTTCGAAATTTTGCCACAAGGAAGCGCAAGTTACACATTTGCAAAATTATGGAAATGAATGTTTTTTTTCGTAAAGCAATCAAAAAGCTGTAATTTAGTTTTCTTTGAACATATTTAAGTCAAGTCAAAGGTTTTTCAAAGAGCTATATATTAGTCATAAATGTGCAAAATTTCATTTCATTCGGTTCACTTAATCCAGAGATATAGCACTTTAACGAACAACACTTAAATATGAAACATTTTACTAGAGTCGCTCCAACTTCATGTAAAACTAATCAATCGAGCTCAAATTTGTACCATTTATAGCTAATTAGTTGTGCAACTAGCAGATAAAATTTGAGAATATTCCCTACATATTATAGAAAGTTACAGGTTGCTGAATATATTCGAGATAATAAGTAAAAGATACATGCTTCTTCTAATTTGCAACTAGCGCCGTCTACTGGCAGAATCCTGAACCAATCAGCTAATCAACTGAAACGCCTTAATAAACCAAACAACATTGCCGAAGAAACCAATTTTCTAAGTAATCAGAGTTCTGAGATATATGGAATATAATAATTAATTTATCGTCAGCGTGGTGGAATTTTGAATCAAACTGCCCATCACCAGTAAAACCTTGGCTGGCCTAACAACTTTGCCAAGTATACCGAATATTTTAGTAATCATGGTGCTAAGATGTACGGTACGTGATATCTGTCATACCAGAGACAAACAGACGTAACACTGATGAAATGTTTATACCAAATATCTCATCATCCTGGTTACTTAGAGAGTTGGTGTCTTCGGCAATATTATTTGGCTGGTCAAGAACTAACAAATGATGAGTCGTTTGATTCAAAATTCCACCACAAGGCAGCGCTAGTGAGCAAACAAATATTATATTCCATACATCTCAGGACTCAGATCACTTAGAAATTTGATGTCTTCGGCGATGTTGTTAGGTTGGTTACGGCCGCTCAGTTGATTAGCTGATTGGTTCAAGGTTCTGTCAGTTGGCGGCGCTAGTTACGAATTAATTGAAGCATGCAACTTTTATTTATTATTTCAAATATATTCAGCAAGCTATAACTTTTTCAAAAATGCACCAAACATTCTCAAATTTTTCCTGCCAGTTGCACAACTAGTAAGCTATAAACGGTACAAATTTGGGCTCGATTGGATAACTTTACATAAAATTGGAGCAACTCTAATAAAGTAGTTCATATTTGAGTGTTCTTCGTTTAATTGCTATATCTCTGGATCAAGTGAACCGAATGAAATGCGACATTGCACAATTATGACTAATACATAGCTATTTGAAAAACCTTTGACTTGACTTAGACACGTTCAAAGAAAACAAACTTACAGCTTGTTGATTACTTCACGAAAAAATATCAATCATTTGAATGATTTAGCAAATGTGTAACTAGCGCCGCCTAGTGGACCATTATAACTGTAAGCCCTTGACTCACTTAACAACGTTGTCGAAGACACCAACTTTCTAGGTGGTGAGAGTCCTGAGATATATGAAATTTAAAATTTGCCGTTTATTGTTGGAATTTCTAATTAAACGATCCATCACTATCCATCATGGCATCGCACATAAAATTATTAGAAAGCAGATTTTTGAATCAGTTTAACCAGACGAACCACCCAAACATAACAATAATAGGGAATAGGGTCAACAATTGAAAATAAACTTTCTAAAACACAATATGTGTCTTAAAACTTAAAGCTGAAGCTTAAACAGTTTTGTCTTCGCAAATGCGGCTCTGGACCCATTGTTCAGTGTGGCGGCTGTATCACTTCCATCACCAAGCCACGTTTGTGTTGATGATGATGGCTTTCAGCCTCGTGTCTATCCATGTGCAGTTGTAGCCGTGCTGGTTAGAGCGCAGGGTACTGTGAATCACCATTACAGTGCCTCGGTTCGATTCCCGCCGCCGCCCGTATTTCTTTTTAAACATGTATTGGTATTTGATGCCGCCGCTGCTGCCATGATCAGTCTAAAAATAGAACAAATAATGAGAAACCAGTGCGACAGAGCACACGCACACATGCGAAATTTTCCTTTTCCAGATTCTAGGAAGCCAATACAATTTTTGGTATACTGCCACCTACCAATTTTTGTATTTGTAAGGCCCTAATACAATATTTGTATATGTTTCATACCCAACTGTATTAGAATCTGCCAATCTCAGGTTGCGTGTACGAAAGAGCACCTTTTTCTGAGCCACCATGATTTTTTTCAGATATTTAGAACTTTATTTTGGTACCTAAAATCATTTTCAAAGAGATTTTTTGAAAACACCTTTTGACAGCTGAGTAACTATTTGACAGCTCCACCCAGTACAAAATGCGACGAGGGGTGATTCGACAAATCGCTCCCATACAAACTTCAAATTGATTTTTAAATAGGTTCCCGGTCACCAACATTCATGAAAATTTGGATTTCGGCTCAGTTTCGCATGCAGATTCAGTATATGGAATTATCTCAACACCGCCAAAGAAGCCAATTAGTCATTATGCAAGTGTTAAACTAAGAAAATCAACATTTTTTATTCACAGCCTACTATGATATGAGTTAAAGCTTAAATACCTGCAAATAAAACCAATATATTGTATTCACAAGTAAAACTGGAACGTTATTTAACGATGGTGCAAACATTATCACGCATACGGTATAATGAAAGAACTCCCGTAGACTTTAAGGTTGAAGGATTCGTCATTGATATCATCGTAATCATTGAAATTTAAAAAGCAGTTTTCTCCTTCAAAACACAAATGTTCGTTATGAAAATGTATTCACCGCTTTTCAGATGTAAAATGGAATGCAGTGAATACATTTTCATAACGAATATTTGTGTTGTGCACGAGAAAACTGCTTTCGAAATTTCAATGATGACGATAATATCAATGACGAATCCTTCAACCTTAATATCTAAACTCATGAATAGTTAGGATGGTCTAGGATACCCTGACAGATCCAATACTGTATAATGTTTTTCACAAGCGTCGGATCACTTTGCGGTTTTTGGCAAAGTTTTTCAGCATGCTAGACTTTACTTCAACATCATCAGTTACATGGTCTTAGACAAAAATCGACTTATGGGTGAAATGAAAAAAAAAGTACGTTTTTCCCATGCTTAATCCTATACAAATTTCAATCGTAATGCGGAATACGGGGACGCAACCAATCGCTCCCAAACGATTTTGGACGATAAAAGGAGTCGAATAAGCATCGTTCCAAAAAATCGACCATGCGTTGACCCAGTCTAATGAATATCTACTGCTTGACCATTTAATCACTTCTGACGAATTAACTTTCGTTTTAGTAAACAGAATTTAATCAATTTAACAAAAATCAAAATCCACGTAATTCCAAGGCGATAGTCAGAATTTCAACCCAATCAGTTCGCTAGTAACCGAGCACACCGTATCGTCATACATAACCATTTTGTATGAAAAAAAAACGAATGGTAGTCTTATTGTTTTGTTCAACACTGTATGTTTTAAAAATAAAAGGATTTCTGAAATACCGCAACAAAAGGAACAACCACTACTGAGGGTAACGTGTTCGGTTCTCGGTCGGTCTAGGACCTCTTTGTAAAGCAATTTTCTTGACTTCTTTGAGCATACCTACTCATGCAACATTGATCATTGGCAGAGGAAGGTCTCGGCTAAGGGGCTGTCCATAAACCACGTGGTCAATAGGGGGGGAGGGGGGGGGGGGGTGGTTCGGCCAATGACCATTTTGTATGGACAAATAATTTTTTTTGTATGGACTAATGACCACGGGGGGTTGAAAAGTCCCAAAAAAATGACCACGTGGTTCATGGACAGCCCCTAAGAGCTGTGGAAGTGGTCATAGAACACGAAGCTGAGAAGCAGGTTCTGTCCCAGCTAGGACGTTACACCAAAAATAACAAGAAGAAGTAGAAAAAAAGAAGGATCTACTCCAACGATCACTTATCCTTTTGAATAAATTTTCTTAAGAATTGATCACAGCAAAACTTGATGGTAATCTATCGGTCTCATTCATGACCCTCAAGATGTTACAACTTTTGTCTTTTCCTGAGATACCATCAGTGAATAAAATAAAAAGCTCGTCGCGCTATGGATAGTGTTTTTAATAACATTTGTTTCCATTTTCACTTAACTGTAAATCATAACACCTTAATGAATTCCAGTATCGTCTTTAAATGGACCATAAATGCAGTTCACTTCACTCCACCATGATAAACCAGTGCCACTTTTGTGCTCTCTTTTCCAACACCGTTAGCTAGCTTTTGCTCCATTCACAAATTTTGGATGAACTGAATCTACTTAACCACCACCGCAGATCAGACAAACCTTCTTCCCACTTTGATAGTTTAAACAAACCTAACTGATAACACCGCACGATTAGAGTCGTTCCAGTACTTCACTCGGTCACCGAATTACGAAAAATGAACCAAATCAAACCACTAACTTCACTTGAACCGCGGCCAGGCGAACCGCGCGACTCCGACGCATAAAAAGTGATGTTATTCCTCGCTTCGAAGCGCAAAGAGAGTGGTTGGTTGATGATGGTAGCAGCAGCAACACGATCAAGGTTAAAAACCGTAGAACAACAACCACTCGGCTTCATGAGCATATCTCCACTACCTATACCTACCTAACTACCGACGATGGCATGGAGAGCACAACAACTCGATTTGCTTCCTACTCTTTCACTATAGGTAGCTATGCCTGAGCCTGAGGTCGTTGCGCAGCCAGCGTACATTCTGAACTCCGTGGATTTATTGGTTGGATGGGCTTTGGTGCCTTGCTGCTGTTGAGTGTAGGAAGCTATCTGTGTAGGTACTACTTACAATTCGGAAAGGTATTTCCAGATCGGTGGAGAGAAAGGTACTCAGTCGTGCGGCAGTCGTTCCCAAACGTTTGATTAGGAACGACGGTGCCGATGAGAAGAAGGTTTCCTGTTCATCTTAGTGATAGAAGATTGCGTTTATTCGTTTAGTATTTAAGGCCCGAAGTACACAGGGAAAGAACTCAAGAAACAACACTGGTTTCACGATAATGAAAATTAGATAGAGTCAAACAAGATGTTTAAGCATTGGTTTCTTCTTGGACAAAAACTAACAGACAAACAGACGTAACGCTTGCAAAATTTCCAACCACCACGCTTTCAACGGTCATTTTAAATGTTCATAGTTGTAGCTTTCACAACCAGAGGCGCGTGCATAGTTTTTCCTTGCATTTGACGTTTCACACTACCGCCTTCTGTTGACGATATTGCACAACGCAGTGTTTCGTGAAACATTTCTACCAGGTAATGGTAGTTTGAACTGGGCGATGGATTTTCACAAAAAATGTTCTAGGCGTTACGTCTGTTTGTCTGTGGTACACACAATCAATTGCTCTTCAACTCCAGGATTCAATTGGGCACAGAGATACCTACAGTAATACCAAACATATTATAAATTCGGTTGGAAATAAAAAAAATATTAAGACAAATATATTTGCTAATTTTGGGTTGTTAACAACATACATCGGAAGTGACATTTATGAGAGTGTGTCATTGAACGCACACAGCGCACTATTCCCTAGGGCCCATATAGCCGAGGCGGTAAACGCACGGGTATTCAGCATGACCATGCTGAGGGTGACGGGTTCGATTCCCGGACGGTCCAGGATCTTTTCGTAAAGGAAATTTCCTTGACTTCCTTGGGCATAGAGTATCTTCGTGCCTGCCACACGATATACACATGCAAAATGGTCATTGGCAGAGGAAGCTCTCAGTTAATAACTGTGGAAGTGCTCATAGAACACTAAGCTGAGAAGCAGGCTTTGTCCCAATGAGGACGTTACGCCAAGAGAGAGAGAGAGAGAGAGCGCACTATTCCCGGTACTGAAAAAAAGTGTCGCTAGTCAAAACGTCGCTATTCGGTTTGGTGCTGGCGTGATAATAGCTTACAGCACGACAAACAGACGTAACACTGACGAAATTTCCATCGCCCACGGTTTTAACGATCATTTTAAATCTCCGCAGTTGCTATTTTCACAACCAGAGACGCACGCATCGTTTCAGTTCGCGTTTGACGTTTCACACTAGCGCCTGTTGTTGACAATATTGCAAAGCTCAGTGCTTCGCGCAATATCGTCACCACCAGGTGCAAGTGTAACTGAGCGATGATTTTTTAAGGAATTTGTTCTAAGTGTTACGTCTGTTTGTCCGTGCTTACATCTGGCGCAAAGTCCCAAAGCTCAAGTTTTCACCAGCAACAACGACAGATTCAGGGGGTTGCACTTTTAGTGTTACATGCATCTATAGGTTTGTAAAAAACTCGGATGATCATCGTTGAAGGATCCAAAAATCTCTTGTTTCTCAAAAACGTAGACGTCAAATATCATTTTCTGAGAGATTTGGTAAAGCAACGGTCGATCTTCTTGATATCAATAATCAACAAGCAGATATGATGGCGCAAAGGCTCCCTACGTAGGCATTTCAGCCGTTTCTGCAATATCGGGCTAACATTGGGTTGAAATGATCCAGTGATTTAATAGGGGTGTTAGGGATGCTTCGCCTGATATACTGGAAACCCTATACCTTTTCTATACGTGCGATTACGTTCGACGTGCGACTAACGAGACTTTCATTCGATGTAAACAAACTAAACTGATTACATGCGCCTTTTCTTTAGTACTACTTGTCCACACAACGCAAATTTGAAATTTCCACGCATACTTTTCGCAGTTTTTGACTGTATTTCTTTAAGTGGGACAGATATGCTTGGAAATGCAACAATGGGACAATATGACTTGGTATTTATTTTCGAAATGTCAGAACAAACTAAGGACTTTTACAAGTTTACATAAAAATACACATACATTTATGCCGATAGGAGGAAAAAAGTGAAAAATGCTGAAAATCAACATGGGACAGATATGCTTAGAACGGCTCTTCTGGAATTCCTCCAATAATGTTTTCGGAATTAAATCTCGTAGGTTCCGCATGGTTGGCTATCCCCTAGAATTCGCTAAGAAGTTCTTTTGGGTCTCCAGTTAGTTTAGTGGTTAATGCTATGGATCGCCAATCCGGAGACGGCGAGTTCGGTTCCCGTTCCGGTTGGGATAATTTTCTCGACTCCCTGGGCATAATGTATTATTGTACTTGCCACATTCATGCAATGGCAGGCAAAGAAAGCCCTTCAATCAATAACTGTGAAAGTGCTCTAAGAACACTTAGTTGAAGAGAGGCAGGCCAAGTTCCAACGTGAACGTGAAGAAGAAGAAGAAGAAGAAGAAGAAGAAGATATTTTGTAGAGATTCCACAAACAGTTTTTTTTAACGTAATATTATGGGATTCTTCTACGTAATTTTAGGAGTCCTCCAATATGATTCCTGTAACAGTTTCTTCTAAGACTCCTTTAGGTTATCTAGCTTTTTGGATTCCTCAAAAGATTCATTCTGAGTTTACTCTACGCATATTCATGACATTCCTCTTGCAAATTAGTGCATTATTTGGCATTTCGGTCTGGAGTTCGTCCAGCTCATCTTTTGAAATTTCTCTAGACAATGTTTCGAAATTCTTTTAGCGGTTTCTCTTAGGGTTTTCGCAAAAGATTTTCTTGAAATGGAATTTTCCTGTGTAATCTCTTAAAATTCTGGAGCAACATTTGAAAAGGGCCCAAGAGGTCTTGTGTCTTTTTTCGAAAACACTCCGTAGGGCATAACAGCAGCCCGCCCACGCAAATGAACACCGTTATCCGAAAGATCGATGTTTGCTCTATCTGATAACGGTCTTAGTTTTTGTGAATAAACTGATGGGGGCTCAGAAGCGACGTGTGAAGTCATTGTTTACCAATGCTTGTATGCCCTTTTCAAATGTTGCTCCAGAATTATTCCAGAACTTTTTTCAGGTTCCTTCAATATTATTTCTGAGATTTCTTTAGATTATACCGATCGATTTAGATTGGTTATCTATTGGAATTTGATGAAAAGTTTTCGTTTGGATACCTAAAAGAGTTCATGATTCGGGATGTCTTCAGGAGTTCCGTTTTAGAATTACTAGAATTAATCCAGCGATTAACCCCATTAACCTTTTTTGAAACCTAAGAGTTTATACAGAGATTTCTTCAGAAGTGCCACCAGGAATAATAAATTCTTTAATAGTTTCTCCGGGATTCACTCAGAAGCTTTTTTTTCAGAAGTTTTTTTTTCTGAAAATCCTGCAAATATTCATTTTGGGTTTTTTCCAGAAATCTTCCTTCTAAGATTCTTCTAAGTGTTTTTTCAAGGATATCCGTCTAGGATTCGTCGATTTTTTTCAGGTGTTGTTTCTGGGATGTTTTCCAGAAGTTTCTTTCATTATTTCTGTACTAGCTTTACCTAGAATGCATGACTTCGTTCTTGGCGGGCACATAAGAGAAAATCGAAATTTGTGTCAGCCTATTGTGTATTTAAAAAATAGCTAATTTTACTGTTATCTTCCAAAAGTTTCTTCTGAAAACACTCGCGACTTTCTTCTGAAAAAGTTTAGTAAGTTCCTTCTGAGAATCTACTTGTAGTTTTTGAAAATCCTCCCTCTAGGGAATTCTCGAAGAAATTTTAGATTGAGCTTATTTTGGAATTCCTGAAAAGGCATCAGGAGGATTTCCTGCCGAAGTCCTACAAAGAAATCTAGAGAAATCCACAAAAGGTATTCGTGAGGGTATCCCAGAAATAATTCCTGAAGAAATCCACAGACGTTGTTCCTGGAGGAAGCATTCTCCAAAGGAACTGATGGAATTGGGTTCTTTAGGGGTATCAGGATTATTTCATAATCGGATTCTTCGCCCAAAAATTAGTCGAAATCCAAAATTTCATAATTTTTGGAGTCCGGGAACTATTTTTAAAATTTATTTAAAGTTTGTATGGGGAAATTTTTTTGTTCGGGTCGAACTGTCACTTTATCGATTGAACTGTCATTCTATCCACGAAAATTAAAACTGTTTTGTTAATTTAACCATCAAAACAAAGGTATTGCAATGATTGCAATCCAATAAAATCACGTTATACTCAGAAAAATGAGTTCTTTCGATTAGGCTATAGAAAATAGCAATATTTTATTCACTAAACAACCCAATTATTGAGGGAATCCAGTGGAACTCAGACTACGCACAGAGAGCGAGACTACATTTTTTTTTAATAAAAAAAAATCCTCAATATAAAATGCAGTAGAACATAATAGTTAAAAATTGTTATCTTTTGAACTTTGAGAAACACTGCACCCATACAAACTCTGCAACCGTGGGTCCATTGCAAAATGGAGGATCATTCTACTGATCTCCAGAGGTAGGTATATGGGTCACCGAATCGGAAACCTGTTGGAATGCGGTAGGTGATCCATATCCAAATTTGATCCCATTGACGTACCTTTTCCTGATTGTGGTGCGGACTTTCCGTACGCTGCGGTCACGTTTTCACTCAAAGATTTGGCCCTTTTCCACGAGTCGGTGGTCACAATGATCGGCGATCCGGACGATGATGGATCGAAAGTGCAGCGATCCAGCTGTTTTGCTGTTCCCTCGCCCAGAACCAGTTTACTACTGACGACGGCGGGGCTGTTTGGGCTAGGCTTCGTTGCTATAGCAGCAGCCGCGTTCGAGGAAGCCGGCAATTTGTTGTTCCCCGTGGGTTTCTGTGTTGGTGGTGCTGGTGCTTTGGTGCTTTTTCTACTTGGTGGTGGTTGTGGTGGTGCTTGTGCTGAATGATGGTTTGCGTTGATCGGTTCGAAGGGGGTCACCGACTCGCGGCCACTACTAGCGCCATCCGTTTTGGGATGTTTCGGGGCTTTGTTATTGTTGGAGGCGGTTGATGTCGTCATCGTTGCTGCTTCGTTGCTTCCAGTCGGTGCCGGTAGTGGAACTGTGGTTTGTTGACCATGAGTCGGAGCTATTGCATCATGACTACTAGCGGTATCTAATGCGATCGTGATAGGGTCATTATTATCGTTACTGTGCTGGGGCTCATGTGCTCCTGTTAGGTGAAAAGATCAAATAGAAGAAAGAGTGAAGAGTGAGTGAGTGATGATCGGTAAAGGGCAAATACATTGTGAAAAGTGAGATGAAGAGATAATGGGATCCAGTGCAGATGTATAAATTAGTGTGCTGGTGGGATACCGTGAGGTCGCCACTCACCGCTCATTTAACGGCATTTTCGTAAAATATATGACATTAAAAATCGACGTTTGCGAATATTTCACTTTAATTTACGTTAACAACTTAACAATTATGTGGTTATTATAGAAACAATATAAAACGATTGTAAAATATGTTTACAGCCGAAAAAATAAAAATTCAAATGTGTTATCTCTTGGCTCCTATTACCGCTCATGCATCCATTCACCGCTCATGATGGATCCATTCACCGCTCACTGGATTATTTTTTATTGGAATCACAGAAACTATTCATTTATAAAAACAAAATAACTTTTATTTACCAATCAGGGATAGGGTGCGACTCAAAACTCTTTGCGTGCTGCACACTCTGCTACGAGACAGCACAACAAACTAGAAGGAGACGAGTACGCGCAATCGGTTGTGTGTTGCTCGCTTGCTTTGCCGCGCGCTGGAGCTCGCCTGTCTCTCACGCTGCACTCTCTCGGTGCTTGTCTCCGTACTTTGCACTTGGCTTGATACTACGCATGATTGCAAAAATTTCGATTCAAACGACCCATCACTTGTCAACCCTTGACAAGCTTAACAACTTTGCCGAAAACACAAACTCTTCAAATAATTTATTAATTGATTTTTTATGTTTGGAGACAAGCGCAGTCCCAAGCACCGTGCATTACTCCCTGCGCCGTAGAGCTAGTGCTGCGATTGTCTCTCGCACAATTACGAAAGCTCTCACTCATACGTCTCTTGTCTCTCGGCAAAACGGGAGACGAGCACTTGCGATTGTGTGAAGCACACCCTTTTTTCGCACCGCACGGTGCATGCCGCCAATCCCTGTTACCAATGTATTGATGATTCATGACGTTCAGTTCATCCTGTTTTGTCAAAATGGAATCTTTAACGGGTTTTACCTGTTGGATATTTTTTCCGCTGTTTGTCCTGAACAGTTCCCATGTTGTCCTGCAGCGCAGTGTCAGAAATATTTTTTGAGAACGTGATTTCAGGTACACCCATATAAAAACTTGGTGAAATGAAAGTTTTTTAATGTGGCAGCATGTTACATTCACTTTTGTTACGATACTTTACTAACATTTGATCATTTTTGTATGATTGATCCAAAATGAGCGATGAATGGGGCATGAGCGGTGAATGGCGACCTCACGGTACATACATTCATAATAAACTACTGTTATCAGAATACCTATCCTAAAATCCACTGGACGATCTGTATCGTGGATATCAAAAGCGTGGGTCATCAAATTTTAAAAAGATCCTGACTTGATTCATCATTGTCATTGGGTAATGGAGGTATTTTGGACCCCTTTCGGAAGTTGATGGGCTAACGACCGTTTTGATGATACATAATTAGCAATTGCTGGCGCGTTTTCGGTCATCGAGTTACAGTTTGGCACATCTCCCATGAAAAATGAAAGACACTTCTTCGAAATTATGTACGTTAGGACCTATCGTGGCGTTAACATCGTCTTTAACCATTATCTGATGATGGCCAAACTGCGGCCAAGATGAAGCAGAGCTAGTGTGATGGTTAAAGCACCTGGCTATCACGCCAAGGACCTCGGATCGAATCCCACTCCTTACAAACTCACAAAAATACTCGGTCTATGGTTGTGTGTCTCCAGGTTCGCACTCTGCGAAGGTCCACAAGCGTCCTCCACTTGATCGACCTAACTCGTTGCGCACCATGTCTTCTTGTACCGGTTGGATGACTCTCAAGAACCATTTTAGTTAGGTTGCTATCCGACATCCTGATGACGTGGCCCGCCCACCGTAGCCTGCCGATTTTCATGGTGTGGACGATGGTTGGTTCTCTCAGCAGCTGATGCAGTTCATGATTCATTCGACTTCTCCAAGTCCAGTCTTCCATCTGCACTCCGCCGTAGATGGTACGTAACACCATCCGCTCGAAAACTGCAAGGGCGCGTTGATCCTCTGCACTGATTAGATCGCGTTTTGTAGATAGTTAACTTCGTGTGACGGCGAACTTTGTTCGATCGTAGAGTTCTGTGGAGTCCAATGTAAGCTCGATTTCCTGCTACTATGCATCGCTGACCAGTGAGCCCAAGTACACGAATTCTTCAACCACCTCGATTTCATTACCGTCGATAGAAATTCGGGGTGGCGGGTGCGGAGATTCCTCCCTGGAGCCCTTTGCCATCATGTACACAGCAAAAAAAATTCTTGTGATATCACATCATTTTCGCTGCACATCAGTCGCGTCGTAAAAGTGATGTAAACAATTACATCATTTTCACGCAACAAATTAGCCGCCGCAGCTTGAGAGTGGGTCTAGCAATCGCTAGAACCGGATCTTTAGATGAATCATATATAAGTAAAATATTGGCATGGATTCGTATACTGATCCGTTGATTGAGAGGCATATCTCTTACCTCTCAGCTATTTCACCGAGTTAGAAGGATGGTGATAAATATGATACTGCTTCTCTGGGTATCTGCTGGAGTGGGTTTGTTGATACTTTCCGGTGCCAACCAGAGTGTGCATGGTGAGTGTGAAAATTGTTGGAAAACGATGTATCCTAGTGAAATTACGTTCGAAAATGGATACATCGCCAAAAATTACGCGCCTGGAAATTACAAAATTATTTGCTGTGTACTTTGTCTTCGACACAACTATAACTAATCCGATTCGCCTGGCTTCACTCTTTAGTCGGATGTACGTTTCCGCCATCGTCTCAAATTTACGAGCTATAATATCAACATCATCAGCGTAACCATTAACCAAGCAGCTGCACGGACGTCGTGAAAATCGTTACATTCGTGTTTATCCCCGTTCTCCTTGTTACACCCTCTAACTAAAGCAATGTTGATCAGCAAGCACGAAAGACCTGGTGTACCTGATACTAGAACTACGAACATCACTCGATTCATCGTCGCCTTGATCAATCGTAACAGTTTAACCGGAAATCCGTATTCGTGCATAATCTGCCATAGCTGTTCTCGATCGATTGTATCATACGCCGATTTGAAATCGATGAACACGTGATGTGTGGGCACGTTGTATTCGCGGCATTTCTGCAACACCTGGCGGATGGCGAACATCTGGTCCGTTGTAGCGCGTTCACCCGTGAATCCAGCCTGATATTGGCCCACGAACTCTCTTGCAATCGGTGATAGACGGCGGCATAAATTTTGAGAGAGTAGTATCTTGTAGGCAGCGCTCAGTAGTGTGATCGCGCGGTAGTTCCCGCAATCCAACTTGTCGCCATTTTTGTAGATGGGACACACGATACCCTCCATGCATAAATAACCTGCATAAAGTAAAGGATGCCAAGTACAATAAGGCAGCTGGAAAGGATGGTATTACAGCTGAAGTCAACAAGGTCCGGGTCCGGGTCTGGAAAAGTTGGTACAACAATTGGAACGGTAATAGATCTGTATACTCGTTTGAAAAACGAAGCAGCAAAGGTCATACTGGTGGTGAATGCGAAGTACATACATGCTGGCAGGTTGAACTTATTGAAACAGGACAAGCCTTGGCAGTCACGTTAAGTTAGACGGGTTTCTTTGCTAGCTATTGATACAAATTTGAAATACGACGCAAGCGGAAATTGTGCCTACTATGCTGCCCCCACTCGCATAACAGTCCCTAACAGTCCCATCTTTGCTGGGTTTCCTATTCATATGGGACTGTTATGCGAGTGTGGGCAGTATGGGCTCCATAAAAAACTTCTGTCGACACGCTAATGAAACCGGTGATCCTCTGCGATCATTAGACATGGGCCATGCTCGGGAAGGACCTGCAAGCTATCGGAGTTTCCAAGCGATGCATGCTTATGACAATCTTTGGCGAAGTGGAGCACAGCCTACAAGGTTGATTTACCTGATCGAGAGTGGTTTGGAGAGTCTATAGAACGTTGCCGAGGTTAGAAAGAAGCTGCAGCGAACCGAAATTTGTGGTGTCGAATTTTGGACTCAGTCTTATCTATGTAAAGATGTAATGTTGTACTAAAAATATGAAATGGAAAGAAACTGTACAGTACTATATTATCACAGACAACCAGACGTAACACCTTGAACGATTTTCATGGAAATCCATCGTCCAATTCACACTACCATCACCTGGTGGAAAAGTTGCACAAATCACTGTGTTGTGTAATATCGTCAACAGAAGGCGCTAGTGCGAAACGTCAAACGTATAGAAAAACGATGCGCGCGCCTCTAGTTGTGAAAGTCAAAACTATGAAAATTTAAAATGATCGTTAAAAGCGTGGTCGATGAAAATTTCGCAAGTGTTACGTCTGTTTGTCTGTGATATTATATTAATAGCCTTTTTGCCAAATTATGATGGTGGTTCACTTTGTATATGCAAATAATGTTAATTAAATACGATACAACTTTTTAAACCCTGAAGAAGGCACAAACTCCGTGTCGAAACCTCAGACACTATTCAAATCGTTTGCTTCAATAATGACTGCGTAGTTGAAGACGTAGATTAGTCAAAGAATACATACTTCATTGTTTATGCAGGGTGCCAATCCATAAGTAAAGAAAGTTCAAAACTGCATGTGTCGCATGCTTATCTTCCATCGAGCATTAGGTATGTCGTGCTCTGTTACGCGCTCACACTACTGTTACGGCGGATGACTATCACCACTTCAATGTACACAAAATAAACTAAGGCGGTTTCCAGGTGAAGTAAAATTAAATGAGGCACGGTATGTATATAACTTTATGTGCACATGTTTGAAGCCGGGAGAAAGTAACCTGCCGGAATTGCCCAAAATTTAATCGCATTTGCATACATTTCCTTGTTTTAGGTCGTCATATTCGGCTTGGCTCGCGTTTGGGCCATGATTATGTCTACCAGTCAAGTCAGTGACGTTCGGCTAGGTTCCACCAATCATTCCAATTTTTACTACCAAAAGTAAACGCTTCATGCATGGTGGCCTTGCTACGGTTGGTGTAAGATCACATAATAGAGTTTTAATTAATGAAATAATGAAAAGTAACGGACTCCGCAGTCATAAATCGGACGGGTGAGATGCAGTATGGTGGTAAATTAGTGTTTGTGCGCTGTTGCTTTGCCTTACCTTCGTAACATTTGGCGGACTTTTCGTCGGTCTTCTCGTGGCCAATGGAGATGAATTCGTTCTCTCGTCGTTGGGCGATGGCTCCTTCCGTCAGCAGCGAATCAGCTGATTTCGACAGTTGCTGCTGCTGACCTTGGCCGGTGGATGTTGATGATGCGCCGTGTTCGATCAATATGTGTGAAAATCCGTCCTCATTTTCGGCATCCACGTCGGACTTGCTGCTGCACTCGATGGCCATCGTCGAAATACCATCGTGTTCCACTAGGAGCTGCTTTTTCTTTCCAAACTTCATGAAACTTCGACCTTTCACAAGGTTCTGCTTGGGCAACCTGGGAAGGCTGCCCTTGCTATCACCAGCCGCTTGGGTGTTTCCCATGGTTTTCAATCCAATAGCTTTCTCCAAAACGCGATGCACTGTATGCTGTCTTAAAAATACGGTCAGGCCATTAACTTGGCTTGCCAGAAAATTTCCATTTCTCCAAGATTAACTTGAAGGCTATTTTTAGCACTTTTGTTTTCGATTAGACGCACTCCCTGACGATGCTATGTATCGTATGCTGTCGTTAATCACTGGGGTTCACCGCATTCTTATGTTCAATTCGCGGTGCTTTTTTCTACATTGCATGACACTAATCAAACTACAATCTTAGTCATTCTAGATGACTCACTAACCACTGCAAATCTGAAACATTTAACTTAACATAGCAAATGCCAACAGCAGCGTACGCCTCAAAACACACATTTCACAAATCGATAGCTTTCACCAGAACCAACTGCATCCAGCTGAGAACGCCAACATAAACACCGAACCGAGATGGCAACGACGACGACGAGTTTCCACATTTCCACGAGAGTCTATTCTTCGGAGTGAGAGCGCGCGCGCGTCTGCGCTTTGATCACTTGAGGAAAGCGCGCAATTTTCCCGCTCCCAGTAGCTAGTAACTTGCGTATGGCGGCGTATGCTTCCGATCACGTTGGCGGTTGCTTTGCCTTTGACTTACATCCAACGACGGCGGCGACGTCTTGTTGCACATGTTGTACTATGGTCGCTCGTCGGTTGATCGTATGTTTGAGCATCTTGGTAGTTTGTCTTAGGTGTAGCATGTATGCTGTGTCATAGCGATTTTATTTTCTTTTCTCTTCCTCTTATGAAAAGGCGATTCCGTGGGCATATTGACTTTATGCTCGTGTGATATGTAAGAAATGTTAATTTGTTATGTTGATACATATTTGTCAGTGAGTTAATGGAAAAACAAAATGTTGCGAACGATTTCAAATTGGTACAGGTGATAAACAAAATGGGGTTCGCAGTTCCATTCACTTTTTGTGGAGTGGACCTGTTGTACCGATAAAAGCACGTGACTATCACGCCGCACGGTGTCGAAATTTCGATTATTATCGAACATTCATGTACCTCGGATTTTTCTTCGAAAATGATTAGTATTTGGGCTATATATTCATAATCGGAAAACTAGAAAATATTTCATCGGCGGAAATTTTTCCATACATTTTGTATGGGACGTTTTTTGGGCTAAAATAGTAATTATTGATTTTTATTATGGAAAACGGCTAAAAACTCATCTAACTCAAATTTTCCCCGATAGAATATTTTCAAATTTTGCATTTATTAATTATAGCCGAAATTCTAAAATTCTATGAAGAAAAATTCGAGGTACATGAAAGTTCGATAATAATCAAAATTTTGACACCGTGCGCCGAGAACCTGGAATCAAATCCCACCCCAGGCAAACTCCCGTATGCGTGAGCTTCGTGGCCGTGCGGTTAGAGGCGTCAATCATCTGGCCTTACCGTAAGCTTCGGAGTGTGGGTTCGATTCCCGCTTCAATAGGTGAAAACTTTTCGTCAGACGGAATATTCTCCACTGGACCACTGACTGGGTGTTTCGTGTGCTGTCCGTTGTCTCATGTTAGTGATCGTTCAGTCTGTGCAACCTCTGATTGAAGACGGTGTAGTGTTTTTTTTATTTCGGCCTTCACTCCCGATCAAAAGCTTGGGGGCATCCCCTAAAAAAAATGTCAATTTTTTAGGCCCATATCTCCGCCAATTTGTGTCCGATTTCAAAACCGTAGGTCTCATTCGAAAGATAATTAGTCAATCATGTTCAAGATTTATGTCAAACTTTTACAAAAATATTTGTATGTAAACTTATCCCCAAACTTGCCAAATTTTCTAAATAAAATGAATATAAACTTACGGCAGTGTCGCTGGAAATTAGGTCGACCAAATTTTATGATGAGAGCAGTAACATAACCTATTTTCTATTAGCTTTCAACTGCTTTTTGCTGAACTTGGGTAAAAAATCAAGGAAAAAAGTTATTAAGTAAATTAACTCTTGATGTCATCGACCAAAAGTTTGGGGTCATCCCTCAATCATCCAAAAGTTTGGGGTCACTTTCGTAAAACATGGAAAAGTGATTTGATAATATCTTCATTATCTATAGTTCAATTTAAAATATTTTTAGCTCATTTCAAAGATAATTGACCAAATTTACGTTTGATGTCTTCAATTTAACTTAATCAATGATTTTTATATATAAAAATGTTATGTAAACATAACTCATTTCACCACATTTCAAAAAATGAGGCAATTTTACGTTAAATTTTAGTATGTAGATTTTAACAAATATATGTGGTTCAATGTCTGTTGCGGCGGTATATTGGTGAAACTGGCAACTGTATTGTCTAATAGGAATTCATTAATTAGAAGATTCAGTGTTAAGTTGTGCAGTTCGTCCCTCTGGGAGTTTGGATTAGAAAACTATCAACATTGAAGCTGCCGTGAAATACGCTGCTTTCAGTATGTGTTCCCATTCATTATGTTTCGAATAAGCCAAGAACTGCCAAGAGGAATTAAAATTGAATGAAGGATGACAAATATATCAACGAATCACTTTTCCATGTTTTACGAATGTGACCCCAAATTTTTGGTCGATGACATTAACAGTTAATTTACCTAATAACTTTTTTTTTCTAGATTTTTTAGCTAAGTTCGATAAAAAGCAGTTGAAAGCTAATAGAAAATAGGTTATATTACCGCTCTTATCATAAGATTCGGTCGACCCAATTTCCAGCGACACTGCCGAAAGTTTATATTCATTTTTTTAAAGAAAATTTGGCAACCTTAGTTTAGGCTTACAAGGCTGTTACAGATGGCGCGGATTTTGCGTTTCGCGCGGATTTCGCGCGTTTTTTGCGAATTTCGGCGCGGATTTTGCGGAAATGGTTTTCAAATGCACTTCCATCAAACATTTAGACAAGTAGCTCAACGAAACCAGAAAGAGAACGTTTTTAAATTAGTGTTATGAAATGTTGTGTTTAATTAAAATTATTGTTACTAAGAAGATCCTCTTCTGAATTTCTTAGTCAAACTATTGAAGTTATTTCTGTCGTAACCCCGAAATTATTTTTTGGCTAAAATTTTGGATAGAATGGCAAGATTTCTGAAATAGTTGTTTCTTTGTGATCAAAATAAAAAGGATACAGGTAAGACGTCCTGGAGCTTTTTATGATTGCATTATTAGATAATTCTATGGAGAAAACTTTAAAAACTGAATAGAATATTATTAATTAGAAATTTCTAGCGATTTTTTAAACATGCATCAATTTCTTAATTCATTATGGATGAGTTTCAGAATGACGGAATTGACGAAATTCCTGAATCAGTTATTACTACTTGCGAAACAATTTGTTTTGCTAATACTATGATTCCTTTTTTTGCAAAATACTTGAACAAACATCTTGAAGCTTTCGAAATCCTTAGAATAAGAACATTTTGCTGAAATATCCATCCAATCCTAATTTTAAGGGTGTGGTGTGACCAGAAACTCTTATCATAAATTATTTAATGAATTTAAAGACACGGACACGTTCAATGCTTCCAGTGAGCTATAATGCTCTTTGAAGGAAGCACGACACTAGATAACGGACTAGCATGCAACGCCCAGTGGCACAGCCGAAATTTTTTCCTGACAGCTGCGGCGGGAATCGAGCCCACGCTCCCCAGCACGGTGCGACTAAGTGCTTGGTGACATTAGCCACACGGCTACGAAGCCACGTTTAGCCCCATTTATACTTTTTCAAGTATCTCTTGCCTAATGTTCAGAACATTTTATAAATATCGCCCTAAAGAATAAAATTTAGTGGCGATTCAATCAAAAATTTCACTAATATTACCCCATTTGTTTCTGCAAAAAATAATCCTTGAATTTCTTAAAAAGTTTCTGAAAATGCTCAATCTTTTGGAAATTTGCTGCCTTTTCCTCGTAAAATAGTAGGCACTGATTGATAGGCAATCTGATAAGCAATCGAAGAATATTGATCCAAAACTTATTATTGCAATTAAAAAAAAACAAACCTGTTTGCAACATGTTAAAACTTTAAGTAGAAGTGGTTATACAAAGTCGTGGATTAGTAATTAAAAGTCAATTTATTAATTGATCAATTGATTTTCTCTTGAAAATTTTGGCTTGTAATAAGTATGAGTCATCAAAGCCAAATGTTTTGTACTGGCGCGGATTTGATGACCTCGGCGCGTATTTCAAATGGCTTGGCGCGGATTTTGCGGTTTTGAAATCGACACTTTTGTAACAGCCCTGGGTTTGTTATTATTGTTATTGTTTATTTTAACTTCAAATTTTGAAAGAGGGAAAAACCCCTTTGAGTGATTTCAACATTACAAAAACGAAATCTTTCTCAAAGAGGCACAAAACCTCTTTTATCTTTTCAAATAACATTACAATAATAACTTAAAATTAAAGGCTCACACGGCAGTTGCCATAGCAGAGCCGCAATCTTGAAGGAGGACAGCATGCCACATCGTGAAACGAATCTTCAGAAAACCAGAAATCCTTGTGGGGGGAGGGTAGGGGTCAGGGATTCACCAAAAACGAATCTTCAAGGCTGAAAATAAAGTATACCAAAAAAAAGGGAAACAGTATCAAACGAAATATGCAATATCATTTAAAAATTTGAATAAAAGTTTTAATATGGTTTCATTTTTTGTGCCCAAAATATCCCGTATAGATACAGGAATTGGAAAACCTGCTGTAATAATGCTCTCAAACAATATTTTCCTCGGTACAATAAACCGAGAACAATTAATTATAATATGATCAATGTCTTCATAGGTTATGCCACATTCACATAAATTTGTATCATTTAAATTGATACGATACAAATGACTATTACAAATATAGTGATTGGAAATCAATCTTGAAAATGTGCAAATGAAATTTCTACTCCCAGATACATTTGTGAACCAAGGAAAATTATTCACTTTGGGACATATTGAATGACACCACCGCCCTTTATCACTAGAATCCCAATTGATTTGCCAGGTATTTAAAGAATAATTTCTAAGATTTGGAAAATATTCAGAAGCAGAAATATCACGATTATAAAGTGTACCACAAGTAACCCCAAATTTTGCCAATAAATCCGCCTGTTCATTGCCATAAATATTACAATGTGCAGGAATCCAAACAAACTTAATAACATATCCTCCAGAATGCAAATCAAATAATATTTTTTTCAACATCAACATAATGTGATGTGATTTGTAATTGAACTTGATAGTATTCAAAGCACTCAGACAACTGAAACTATCAGAGCAAATAATATAAAAATTTGGCGGGCAATCCTTGATCATGCTACATGCAAAATACAAGGCAATGAGTTCTGCTACAAAAATAGAACACGGAGATTGTAATTTATAAAAATGAGCTAAAAATAAATTATATATTCCAAAACCTGCGATGTCATTAATCAAAGAACCATCTGTGAAATACATTTGTGAAGGGCTGATTCCATCAAATTTACGTTCAAACAGTAAATTTGCAAAATGCGAATGTAAAAATTTTGGTATTTGCCGCAATTCATAGAATAGGGACAAGTCAATTAATGGTTCATAAGTATGAATATTTAATTTAAAATCATAAAAATCATTCGAATGCACATGTAAAAGATTTTGATTTAAACAGTGAGTAAAAGAATACAACATTCTATTTGTAGGATTAATTTGGTATAACGACTCCAAAGTACTTATGATTTGATGATTATTCGCAAAACAATTTATCAAAAATTTACAGTTCATCTCCTGAAAACGAATTTTTAGTGGAACAATACCGGCAAGAACTTCTATAGATTGAGTATGGGTGGAATTCATTAACTTTAAACAAATTCTCAAACAACGGTATTGTATTTTTTCAAGTTTGGAAAAATGAGTTTTCACAGCACTACCAAAAGTAAAACAACCGTATTCCATTACTGAACGAATAGTGGTTTTATACAACGTTATTAAATCAGAAGGATTTGCACCCCACCAAGTGCCTGTAATTGTACGAAGAAAATTAATTCTTCTTGAACAAACTTTTTGAATGTATATAATATGAGTGTTCCAATTCAATTTAGAGTCAAACCAAATACCAAGATATTTATATTCATCAATTTGATCTATTTGAAGTCCATTCAGAAATAAATTAATATTTATGGTAGAATGTTTTCTGGAAAACACAATAAATTTGGTTTTTTGAACTGAAAATGAGAATCCATTGTCATGAGCCCACATATCCAAATTATCCAAAGCACATTGCATAAAATGTTCAATAACATCTCTATTTTTTCCACGTATGGAAAGAACATTATCATCAGCGAATTGAAGCAAAAAGCAACCATTAGGAATAATGGATACCATATCACTAGTGAATAAATTGTATAAAAACGGACTCAAGCACGATCCCTGTGGAAGGCCAGAGTAACTATATCGTATTATTTTGGAAGAGTTATTATGAAAAAAATGCATAATTTTAAATGAGAATAAATTATATATAAAATTTGAAATCATATTTGGAATTTTCAAATTGTTCATTTTATTGAACAACAAATCAATCAGGATAGAATCATAGGCTCCAGAGACATCTAGAAAAGTAGACACTACATCTTGTTTTTGATTAAATGCAAGTTGAACTTGCGTTGCTAAAAGTGAAACACAGTCACGCGTACCACGACCCCTTCTAAATCCAAACTGAGACGGAGAAAAAATATTATTTTCTTCAGCCCAAAATTCAAGACGATTTAAAATCATTCGCTCCATAAGTTTGCGTAAACAAGATAACAAACTGATAGGTCTTCTGCTATCAGCTAATGAAGGATCTCTACCAGGTTTAAGAATACTTATTACTTTGATTGAGCGCCATTCAACAGGAATGATATTTTGAAACAAAAAGCTGTTGTATATCGAAAGTAAATGAAGTTTACCTTCATCAGGCAACATTTTCAAAGCAATAAATTTCATGTTATCAATACCTAGAGCTGTATTTTTGGTAATAGATAAAGCCAAATTGAACTCAGCCAAGGAGAATGGATCACAAAGCTCAGGAAAATAATTTAAAGATTTTGATTTATAATTTACTAATGGAGCAACAAAGTCAGGACATTTTTTTGAAGCGAACTTTTCAATCCATTCTTCTGAATATTCCAAAACAGTAGGAACATTAGAATTATAATTTCTTAAATTTCGTGCTACTGACCACAAAGTAGACAATGAAGTTTCACTGTCCAGATTTGCGACAAAATTTTTCCAATAATTTCTCTTTTTAAATTTAGTGAGTCTGGTAAACTGGGCTTCAGCTTTACAATACAACAAGTAGCTATCTCTGGAACCTGATCTGCGAAAAATTTTAAAAGCATTGGATTTATTTTTCAATGCATTGGAACACTCACTATCCCACCAAAAAGAAGGAAGTGTTCTTTTGACAGTACCCGGAACATTTTTTTTTAGTTTGAGATTTATGTAAACTATCAATAATTAATTTTGAAAACCTATTATAATTATCAAGTGGTGAATCCGAATCAACTCTATTTATTAAAGATATGGAAATTAAATCAGAAAACTGTGTCCAGTTTACATTTTTACACAAATCATAAATACATGGTTCGTCAATTGAATTATTTCGAACAGGGATGTGCATTCGAATCAAAATTGGTAAATGATCACTACCATTCGGATCATTGACTGTAGACCAAGAAGATTGCAAAGCCAAATTATTTGAGCAAAGTGATAAATCAATACACGAATGATTACTAGGAGGCACAGCAACCCTAGTAAATGAACCATCATTGAGAATATTCAAATTTAATTCATCAATCAAATCCATAATTAAGGAGCCCCTACCATCAATTTTGTCACTTCCCCAAGCAAAGTTATGGGCATTGAAGTCACCTAATATATAAAATGGAGTAGGAACCTGCTGCAATATACATTTAATTTGCGCCACACAAAAGCTAGTATTTGGAGGAATATAAAAACAAACAATAGAAAAACTATGTTTTTCCTTTTTGATAGAAACAGCAATAAATTCTATCTGTGATTGAGCTTGTAATGGTAAATCTAAATATTTAAATTCAATATTGTTACGAATTCCAATCATAACCCCACCAAATGATAAATCTCTGTCTTTACGCAATATATTAAAATTAGGAATACTAAAATATTTAGCAGATACTAACCATGTTTCATTTAAACAAAATATGTCAATATTATAATTAGTTAATAATGCTTTTAATCTATCTACTACTACTTTTTGGGATGACACTACGACAATTCCATTGTAGAATGTGAAGTTCATCACTAATATTATTGGACGCCATTAAGATGAAAATAATGAAGAAATGAGGGGTCCAAATGTATTCAATTTATCCAAAAGGGAAGCCAAAAATGGTAAAACTAATTTAATGATATTTTTCCAAAAATCACTTAATCCCAAAAAATTAACAAGCTCTTCCAAAATTCCCAGAATTGAACTCTTAGGATTTTCATCAGAAACATCATTTGAATTTTTCTCATTTGTGTTATGCACATTATCAGAATCAATTTTCTGAAACCCAGGAATATTCTTTGAAGAAGTACGAAGAGGTGGAAAGTTTTTATCAAAAGAGGTAGATGTTTGGGGCTCAATATTATCTTTATTGGTCGAAAAATTGATGTTCGATCTTTTTCGTTTACTTGGAGGTTTGTAAACAAAATCATTCACGCCATTTGATGATTCACCACCTTCATCATCTGGTAAAATTTCAAATGTATTGGGAGTAGAAATATCATCAAAAGTTTTCATTATTTCAGCATATGAAATATTATTTTTATGTCTGATTTTTTGATTGAATTTCTTTTGATTTTCAATATAAACAGCACATTCTTTTAAAGAACTGTGCTTTTGTTTGCAATAAATACATGCATCAGATTTTTCAACACAATCGGATGACAAATGTTGCTCCCCACATTTTGAGCATTTTTGTTTATTCGAACAAAAACTCGAAGTGTGGCCAAAAAGAAGACATCGATCACAATGCATGAGCTTTGGATAATAAAGTCTCACACTGAAAATGACCTGTCCAACTTTTACATAGTCCGGTAGAACGGATCCAGAAAATGTAATTTTAATGCAATCAGAATGTTCATATTTTGAATCATTCCCAGTAAAAGATAATTTCGATAAACGAACACAATCCAAAACCGTAACAGGTGTAATGGATTTGTTCTTGAAAAAACCTGAACCATGATTAACAACATCTTCGCAATCCAAAAATTCATCATAAATTATTCCATTTATTTCGCATGAATCACTAGGAGCATACACACGATAGGAATTAGCAAATAATTTTTATTCCAGAAGAGCATTAGCTTCATCTCGAGATCCAAAAATGACACGCAATTTGTCTAGTGAAATTTTTTTAATTTCCTTCACAGATTTGTATTTTTTGTAAATCTCGGAGGAAATCAATAAAACATTAATTGGTCTCTCTTTCTTTCGAAAAAAGACAGCAAATGGCCCAGGAAAACTGGGTGGATAAACCTTAACACGAAAAGGTTTAACCAATGAAGAGGTTTCAATCAAATGAGCATTATCTTTAGACCCCCCCTCCCCCTCATCAGTCTCCATGTTGGAAACTCAAAAATGAAGATCTTTTTTGCCAATTGTAAAATCAGGATACAATAAAGTAAAGGATAATAAATAACTTATACTTGCGGCTCTTCTATACAAACGAACAAACTTCAACCAATCCAACGTCGAACCAAAACGGAAAACTTGAAACAAACCACAAACCGCAACACTTGAATTTCAAAAACAGGAACACTCCACCGTACGCAAACGCACAACAACGGAGATGTAATCCCAGCAAATCCTTGAATGATTTCCAAAACGATGACGATCCAGGAATGAAAACTTGATTAAACTTCAAACACGTAACAAAACCTTGAACCGCAACACTTGAACAAATCCAGCAATGGAAAAATATCCTCCTATCGAATCCACAATATCGCAAACGCCTCAGGAAATATTTGTATCTCGGAAATTATTCGGGTCTGAAAATAAGAAAAAAAAATGACACGAGAAGAAAAAACCGTTTAACCTGGTCAAGGCCTACTTACCGAGTATGAACCCTGGGTTTACATATAAACATTTTTGAAAAAGTTTCATTTAAATCATGTTCAAAGTTTCTTCGACTTATTATCTTTTAAATGAGTCCTAGGGTTTTGAAATCGGACGCAAATTGGCGGAGACATGGGCCTAAAAAAATGACATGTTTTTGAGAGGGTGACCCCAAACTTTTGATCGGGAATGTACATACGTCTCCATTAGAGTGGGTCAACGTTGTATGGAGAAAATTTAAACTTGATCGCATCAATCCGGAACAAAGATTTTTCAATCTTAGCGTACAAAACAACTGTGCAAAATTTGGAAGCGATTGATTGCGTCCCCGTATTCCGCATTGCGATTGAAATTGGTTTGGAAGTTAGTATGGGAAAACGTACTTTTTTACATTTTATTCATAAGTTGAATTCTTTTGTCTAATACAATGTAACTCATGACGGGAAAGTATAGTCTAGGATATGCCAAAAATCTCCCAAAAAATGACCACGTGATTTATGGACAGCCCCACATAGGATTTAATAATTGACTTGAAGCAAGATACAGTTTTCATACATGCAGATGCTTTTCTACCGTCACGGTGGGGGCTCCATTCACCGTGTGCCTTCGAATATTTTTTCATTATTTCCATATTACGATTGAATGATATGACAATTTCCCTTCAATTTCACCAATACAACACTAATGTATTGTTACCATGTCAAAACGCTCATTAGAAACATTTAAAAGTATTCTTTTGACACTAAAGAGTGTTTACATGAAGCGGGTTTCTGCTCGTTCACTGCATTCATAGTGAAAAAACGAAAACTGCGCTAAGGTGATTTAAGCGATAAACTAAATGTAGTAACGTTTTTATTCCACCAAGAAGCAATTAAATTCACATATCAGGTATGTATTTTGCATTTCCGAAGTAAGTTTAACAAGAAAGTACGATTACTCGTACTTTTTAATTTAAACAAAAAGGCACGGTAAATGGGTACCCTAGAAATCAATGGTCTCCATTCACCGTGCCTTATATAGTCCCATATCTAGAAAAAAAAATGAAATTTGGAACATTCGTTTTTCTAAGTTATTAGTTGAAATAATTTAAACGAAGAAAATTCCCTTGGGTGAGTTGTTTTGATCATTTTTAAACAAAATAGAATAAAATTTCTCATACACGGTGAATGGGTCCCTACTACCACCTTCCACGGAATCAGGCGACCTTACTACCCTCTACTAATTGTACTATATCACCAAATTTTTTGAAAAATTTTCTACTTCTGTGGATATTGCTTTAATTTTAACCTATAATGAAAGCAATTAAAAGCGACACCAACAATGTTTATAAGACTGGTGTCAAATGACAGCCCTTATTTGCCCCGAATCCTCTTAGATCCACGGTGAATGGTACCTTGGCGGTATATAACGTACAAATATTTTTTGTTTGTACGTTACGTCGAGGCAGACATTTTTTTTTGATAAATTAGACTAAAATTCACAAACACCAATAATGTGATTCATGAGTTTTCACCAGGAATTCATTTCGTTTTTTGTGCTTCTAAAAAACAAGCACTATTTTATTCTTAATTTGTGCTAATTCTGGGTAGCAGTTCACGAAGGCGGTGCCATTCAATGGCAAAGCACAGTTTTTTTTTCATTTTCGAAATAATTTGAATAGTTCGTCGTCTTTATTGACAGTCATTGAGAAGAAGAGGTGATCTCGGTCTCTAGTAGTAACGCACGTCATTCTAATATTCCTTCCCTTCCTCGATGATCATAAGGACGTGGCCTTGACTTAATAAGGCTGACACAAATTTCGATTTTCTCTTATGTCACCGTCCCCTCGGAAAATTTTGGTCGAAATTCAACATTTTGAGGGGGACACCAATAAATTATTCAAGAAATTTTAAAATTTTAAAGTGAAATTAGAGTTGCACAGAAAATTTCTTAACAAATCCGATGAGTTTATAGATTTTGCCGAATTGTTTGGGTATTTCTTCGTCAAATACATTTATTATTTATTGTCCTCCCCTTAGCGAGCCAACGAGTATTGTGACAAAAGAAGAAAATGGGATTTGTTCCGGCCTAAAGCTTGGAATTCTTGAAGGTGCAAATTGAGAGCGGTAAGCTACTCCCAAGCACCGTTCATGGTTCCCTGCGCAATTTCGATTGTTTTGGTCCATCACGGAGTAGCAACTACGAATTGTACGGTCATCTATGCTTTATGCTCTGTGCTCTGCTATCAGTTATACACACTTTTCACTAAACATATTTTAACGGAAAATATTTATAATTTTGCAACTAAATGGTGCAATATCGTGGCACACATGATCAATTTGCACGAAAAAATTGCGAATTACCCCAACTGATCAAATTCAAACTTTTTAATGTTGTATGTTATATCGAAGCAAAATGTACGTTAAATACTCCTCGCTATGCACATTATATCGAAGTAGAGGGTCTCGCTTCCCAGACTGAAAAAAATCCCGGGATTCGGAATTTTCATTATTTAAATCCTGGGATTTCCTGGGATCCCGGGATAATTCCAATTTTCTGAAAACCGATTAAAAAGTAATGGAATGCATTTTAAAACATTTTAATCAAATATCATCAACCATCAAAAACGTTCAATTCACCTATGATCCGAACTACACTATCAATCAAGCCCAGAGTAAATTGTTTTCGGTAAAAATGGTAAAAATGTTAAATTGTTTTCGATAAATTGGGTTATGAGTACCCTTTATAATCCTAGGTTCTCATCCTATGTTAAAAACAGTTTGTTTGAACTCGGCAGAAACTGCAAAAAGATTTCTTATGAAATTTCTGGAAAAACCTCTAATAATTTATGTTGACATATTTTAGGTATCAACAAGTCCTAGGTGAAATTCCAAGAAAAGTTTTTGTCGAAATTCCTCAAGAAAATACTCATGGGACAACTCCAGGCATTCCTCCGAGAAACTGCTCCGAGACTTCTCCAGAAATTATTACATAAATTCCTCCAGGAATTTTTCCAAGAATTTCTACAGTTATTCCTAAAAACAATCTGCTACGAATATATCCTATAATCCGTCCAGGAATTCCTCCAGAAATTCTTTCAGGAATTCCGACAGTAACTCTGTTAAGAATTTCTCCAAAACCTGCTCCAATGCTTCTGTCAAAAATTCCTCCAAAAATCCATCCAGGAATTTGGGCAGGGATTCCTTTATAAATTACTCTAGGAATACCTGTAGGGATTTTCCAATAAATACCTTCAGGAATGCTTCCAGGAAATCTTTGTGAAATTCCTCCAGAAATGCCTACAGGAAATTTCCCGGGGATTTCATCAGGAAATCATCCAAGAAAGCCTCTAGGAATTCCTCCAACAATCCAGAATTCCTGCCAAAATTCCCTTCCATAAATTACTTCAGGAATGCCTTAAAGACTTCTTTTAAGAATTCCATCAAGGTTTTCTCTTGGAGCTTCTTCAGGAATTCCTTGAAAAATTCTTTCTGGAATTCCTCTAAGAATTCCTATAAGAATTCTACCAGGAATTTGTCCAAGAATTTCTTGAAGAATTTTCTGTATGATATCCTGCAGGAATTCCTGGAGTACTTTCTGGAAGAATTCTTGTAGTGTGAAGGAATTTTAAGAGAACATCCTGGGGGAATTATTAGAGGAACTTAGAGGGTTTACTTGAAATAGTCCTGAAAGAACTCTTGGAGGAATTTTCGAAGTTTTTTCTTGTTATTTTTATTTCCTGGAGTTATTTCAGGAGAAATTCCTGGAATATTTGTTGTAGGAATTCCTGGAGTAGTTTCTGGAATAAATCTGGAGGAATTCCCGGAGAAAACTTTGGAGTGTTTTCTGGAGAAATTCTCGGAATATTTCTTGTAGGAATTCCTGGAGAATTTCCCAAATTAATTCCTATAGGAATTCCTGTAGTAATTCCAGGAGGAATTCGTAGAGTAATTCCTGAAGGAATTCCTGAATGAATTATTGGAGTACTTGCTGAACAAATTTCTGGAATATATCCTGGAAGTATTCCTGGACGGATTTTCGGAGAAATTCTTAGTAGAAGTTTTGGGGGAATACCTGGAGAAATTTGCTGGAGGTATTTTTGGAGAAATTCCTGATGGGATTCTTGGAGGAATTCCGGGAAGAAGTCTTGGAACAGTTCCTGGAGAACTACCTGAAAAAAAAATCTCGGAGAAATCCCTGGGGTTGAAAAAACATCCTTGGATATATTCCTGTCGAAATACCTGAAGGGATTCTTGGAAGTAGTCTTAAAGGGACCCCTGGTGAAATTCTTGGGCAAGGCCCTGTAGATTTTTTAGAGGAATTCCTGGAGGGAATCTTGAAATAATTCTCGGCAGATGTCTTGGGGGAATTCCTGGATGAATTCTTGGAGATATTCCTTGGGGAATTCTTCTAGGACTTCCTGGTGGAGTTCCAAGAAGAATTTATTCAGGAATACCTGAAAGAGTTCCTGGAGGAATTCTTGGAATAATTCCCAAAGGAGTTTCTTGAGAAATTTCGGGAGGAATTTTTGGCGTAATTCCTCAACAGTTTTCGGAGGTATTTCTAAGGAAATCCCTGAAGGAATTCTCGGACGAATTTTTAGAGCTATCTCAGGAGTTTTTTTTTGATGAATTAAAATAATCTCGGATGAACCCCTGGACTAATTTTTGGAAAAATTTTTGAATGATTTGATTCTTTGGGGATTTTCTAGAGAAATTCCTTGAGAGCTTATTGAAAAAAAAAACCACAATTGAATTCTTAGAGGAATTCCTGGAGAAAGTCTTGGAAGAATTTCTGGAAGAATGTTTGGAGAATTTATAAGCAAAAGTCTATGAGGCATTCCTGGAGAAATTGTTGGAGGAATACCTAGAGGAATTCTTGGCAGAATTTTTAGAGTATCTGGAGAAATTCTTGAAGAAATTCCTGGTGGGATTCTTACAGGAATTTCTGGTGGAATACTTGGAGGAACTCCTGGAAGAATTTTCGAGGAATTTCTTGAAAAATTCCTGGAAGAATTCTTCCCGGATTTCTTGTAGGAATACATGGGAAGATTATTTGATGAATTCTTGGCGAAGGTCATGGAAGAATTCTTTTGGAGGAGCTACACCCATAAAGTAAAGAGATTCAGTAGAGCTTGTGGAGCTTGAAGGACTTTATTCCAGAATAATTTGAATGACTTAGATCACCAAGTGAATGTTGCTAAGTTATCAGAATTGCACTCCGAGGTTCTGAGAGTAGCGCAGGTTATATTCCACGAGCATTCGCTACAATAAATATAGCATAAGATTTACGGATATTGCGACCCATACTTCAAAATAAATTGGGTCCATCTCTGCTGGTGTCGTTGTTGGCGGTAATGACAGTGAGCCCAAGTATAAGTATTCTTCAACCGCCTCGATTTCATCACAGTCTATAGAGATTCGTGATGATGGACGCGTAAAAACCTCCCTAGAGCCCTTTGTCATCATGTACTTTGTCTTCGACACATTAATGACTAATCTGATTCGCCCGGCTTTACGTGTCCGCCATCCTCTCAAATTTCATCAGCGAAACCAAGCGGCTGAACGAATTTCGTGAAAATCGTTCCACTTGCGTTTATCTCCGTTCTCCTTATCACTCCCTCTAAAGCAATGTTAAACAACAAGCACGAAAAGATCATCACCTTGCCGTAACCCTCTGTGATATTTGCAGGGAATCCAGAGTGTCCCTGGCACTCGAACTACGCACATCACTCGATCCATCGTCGTCTTAATCAATCGTACCACTTTATCCGGGAATCCGTATTCGTGCATAATCTGCTCCTTCCACCTAGCTGCCACTATTTTCTTTAGGAGACCTTTGAGTTTAAAGTTTCTTACCTATTTTTGTCAGCTTTTGTACTTGAAGTATTTCGTCAAAGCTTTATTGTTATCAAAATTATTCAAACCATTGGTGGCTCTTTAGAGGAAACCCTAGCTCCCATCGGTGTAGAAGGTGCATTATTCTAATAACTTGTGACGCTGCTTCCAGTTTTCAAAGCGCTGCATTGTAATGAAGCTTAACAGTTTGTCAGGCGGGATGGTGATAGAGAAAAATGAAAGAACCTTATTATTATTTACATTAAAAAAGTTTTTATTTCTCATAGTTTCTCTGCTGCTCGCACAGGTGCAAGGTTGCCACCGTTTAGTAGCGTACATAATTTTACTTAATCGGTTAAAAGTTTTTCCATATCGCTTGCACTTGTTTACGCTTCTTTTACATCTTTCGTCTTCCTGCTAGCTTCAGCTGATTTCTCGTATTTAATCTTCGCACTTTAAGTTTTCTTCAGTTTTTTTTACAATGTTCTGCGGCGCCGGGAAAAGAAAAGCGCGATCTTGTACCATCCACCACGTTGTGGGATTTACTCAGGTGATAAGTTTCTTCCGCTTGCAATGTTAATTAGTGTTCTTTTCTCTTTTCCGACCATGCTCTGTCAGGGGAGACCGTATGTAAATTTAATTTTCATCTCCACGCTGCCGTGGCAAATGAAGCTCACGCTTTTTTCTCTTGTGTCTCCCGAGCATTGGAACCGGCGCGGCGCGGCGATGGGCAACGACGACGGGAAGATGAACTTTCTTGGAGCGATTTGCACCATGAACCTTAAAAGTATATTTACAGGAAAATCTGTTTTCATCTTCTTCAATTTAGTTAAACTCTAGATCCTATCTTTCAGTTAGAATTAACGAATCCTTAAAGCTACCGGAGTGTGTTACCTTACTCTTTTTACACAAAATGTGAAGCTTACCAGCTAACTCTGTGATGCACATATTCGCCGAATTGCGCCTTTTTACTTATATCTCTTTAAATCTTTGTAAAAGTTTTTTTTCTTTTATCTCGTCGAAGCACGCCATCTGATTTGCTTCGGCTTTTTATTCTATCTTGTTTAATTAAAAGGCTCCATCAAATAAAACCTGATGCCTACCTATCTAAAACTAGAGTTTCGTGATTCTGTTTTTTCATTATTTCTTCCGATTCGGGCCATTTTCGTTTTTGAGCTACCACCAACAAAATTGCACCCTTTTTGCAAGCCATGGTTTTTTACATAGAGAGAGGCGTTTTTTTTTCCTTTAGCGATTTAGAATTGTGATGGTAGCTGGTGGAGTGGCAACGACAACGAAAATTTTCTGCGACAGTTTTAACCGCGGTTAACGTCACCTTTCAGTTTGCGCTACAGTAAAATTAAAATAGTTCCCTCAATAATCGCTTGAGTATTTGTTGTTTTTTTTTTGGGATAAAACTTAGAGATGTAATACTCGGGAAAAATATTTTGTGCGAGATCAATAAATAACGTGGGATAAAACTTAAAAAATAATTGTTTCTTCTGAAATTAAAACGTAATCGTATTGCAATGCGTGAGGAAGACCTAAATGAAATGAGTGAATGTGGAGGTGTCCAGTTATGATTTATGAATCGTTCAATGGTATATGTGATTAACAGCATCCAAATATGAGAGTGAGAATTTCGATTCGCGACAAATTGGTACCTCAATGTACCAGTTATGGCTATAGTACCTCAAATTCGCCATACTCGATTTTAAATTTTTAATGATGCAAATCAACAAGAAAAAAATGTGAACAACAGGTCAGGTTCACAAAAGATGATTGCAATCATTCAATCTTCACAATTTGCTCAAATTATTATAGAAATAAATCATTTTCCTAAATTATTCGACTTCCTTGCACCCTATTTCGCCATAGTGTACCAGTTATGGCTAATCCCATAAGGAATGCATGTAAATAGTGCGAAGTGGAACTCAAATTAACAAATGTGTTCATAACTGGTACAGGGTTCCTATCATTGGCATACGCCGTAATAAATACTAAAAGTAGTTTTGGACTCGTTTCTATATTTTTCGTGTAAAGTATGAAAACTAATCAATCATTTGACATATCGATGACATTCGACGGTCTTCTTATTTTTGTAGAAATAGTTCTTCTTAGGTAGTGCGATAACTGGTACAGGCACCCTACCTTTGAAAGTATTCAAGGATTGTATTTTCATAATGTGTTTTAATGTGTTCGGTAATGTGTTTCTATACCGGAGAAAACTCATGAATCTTGGAGAAGCATGTAATCCCAGAAAGAATTTCACGATAATGTTTTGTATTCCAAGCTCTAGTAACACATGTTCTCAAAACTCCATGTCACTCCCATATGACTAAATTTGATTATATAATACTAACTTATGTAGAACATGTGTGCTAGGGTGGCTGAAGCTTGTACGAAAAAACCACATGTCAAAAAGATCGATGGGACCCCTTCTATATGACAAGTTAAGTTAAGCACCGCCCAAATGTTAACAAGTTAAGTTTAGCACCGCCCATATAGTAACGGATTGATCTGAAAATTTGACCAAAGCATCATGGCATCATATAGAACAAAATGAGAAGGGGCCCATCGCACTTTTTAACATGTGGTAATTTGAGCCACGCTAATCTGTGCTACTCGAGAGTCATAGAAATCCTTCCGATTCCTCGAAGTTCCTCTCAGGATTGCTCTGAAACTTCTCTCGGGATTTCATCTCAGGACTTTTCTCAAGATTGTTCCCGAAAATTATTCCGTGATTTCTCCCAAAATTTTCTCTTATGATTTCTCTGGGATATCTCTAGAAATTATTCTTAGGATTTTTCTCCGGAACTTCCGTAATTTCTTCCGAACGCAGATCAGACCATAGTCTTGTATCAACTTTTCACATCCTGGAAGCAGAATACCCCCTTCGAATGAGTGAAACACGTTTTTGTACCATTTATTCTGCTTAGCATTCTTCCGCTTTATTACCGGATTCCGTCCTGGCCTCTCCCAGGATTTTCCTTCCAAATTTCCTCCTAGATTTATCCAAACGATCTTATAGACTTTTTCGCAGAATTTTTCTCCTGCCTCCTCCAGGAATTACTAAGAGTTCCTTGCAGAGTTTATTTCGTGATTTCTCATGGATTTTCTCTAGGAATTTGTTCCATTTGTTCCTCCCGAAGTCTTTGTGTTATTCCTTTCCAAATTTCTTTTCACGATTTATCCCGCCGTTCTTTCTGTTCACTGTTTCTGTTCCGCTGAATTTCTTCTTCAATTCTTCATAGAATATTTGGAATATTTTTCGATAATTCTCTTTGGAATAATTGTTTCAGAAATTCTTTCCAAAATGTCTCCTGGAATTCTTCCCGGAATTCCTTCTGGAATCTAAAATTCTTTCCCAAATTCCTTTTGGAATTCGGATTTTTGGATTTTTTATTCTAAAAAAATTCTTTCCAGAAGAATTTCTGGATTTTTTCCGGAATTCCATCTGGAATTCTCTTTAGAAATTCCTTCTGGAATTATATTCAGAATTCCTTCGTTTGGAGTTCTTTCCATGACTTTTAATTTATTTTTCCACAGCTCTTTTTGAAATTCTTTTCTGAATTCCTTTTGGAATTCTTTCCAGAATTATTTTTGAAATTCTTTTCAAAACCCCTTTTGGATTTCCAAGAAATCTTGGAAATCTAAAAACCCTTAGAACGCTTCAAAGAATTCTATTTTGAATTGTTTCCAGAATTCGTTCTGGAATTGTTTCCAGAATTCGTTCCAGAATTCCTTCTGGAATTCTTTGCAGAATTCCTTCTGGAATTCTTTGCAGAATTCCTTCTGGAATTCTTTCCAGAATTTATTATGGAATTATTCCCCGAATTTGTTTTGGTATGCTTTGCAGAATTCCTTCTGGAATTATTTCCAGAATTATTTCTGGTATTCATTCCTGAATTCCTTCTGGAATTATATCAAATACATCTTCTAGAATTCTTTCCAGAATTCATTCTCGAATTCTTTCCAGAACTCTTTATAGATTTTTTTCCAGAATTTCTTCTGGTGCCCTTTCTAAAATTTCTTCTAGAATTCTTTCCAGAATTACTTCTGGAATTCTTTCCAGAATTCCTTCTGGAATTCTTTCCAGAATTCCTTCTGGAATTCTTTCTGGAATTTCTTTTGGAATTCTTTCCAGAATTTCTTTTGGAATTCTTTCCAGAATTTCTTTTGGAATTCTTTCCAGGGTTCCTTCTGAAATTCTTTACAGAAATGCTTCTGGAATCCTTTACAGTATTCCTTCTGGATCTTTTTTCGGAATTGCATCTGGAATTCTTTCCAGGACTCTTTATAAAATACTTTCCAGAATTTCTTCTGGATTTTTTTTCCAGAATTCCATCTGGAGTTCTTTCCAGGATTCCTTATGGATTTTTTTTTCTAGAATTCCTTCTGGAATTCTTTTCAGAATTCCTTCTGGAATTCTTTCCAGAATTCCCTCTGGAATTATTTCCAGAAGGAATTCTTCTGGGATTTTTTCCAGAAGGAATCCTTCTGGGATTCTTTCCAGAAGGAAGCCTTCTGGAATTTTGCAGAATTCTGAAATTCTGTCCAGAATTGCTTCTGGAATTCTTTCCAGAATTCCTTCTGGATTTTTTTCTAGAACTTCTTTTGAAATTATCTTTAGAATTCCTTCCAGGATCCCTTCGGGAATTATTTTCAGAATTTCTTCGGGAATTTATTCAAAATTTTTTTTCGACTTTCTAACATTTCTTTTATAATTTTATCCAGCACTCCCTCCGGAATTCTTTCCAGCATTACTTAGAAATTCTTTCTTCTGAAATTTTTATTCCATTATTTATTAGAATTACATTGGGAATTATTTCTGAAATTCGTTCAGAAATTCTTACCTGAATACCTTCTCGGATTTCAGGTCGAATTCTGTAAAAAAATCCAGAAGAAATTCTGGAAAGTACTCGAGAAAGAATTCTGAAAAGAGTTTCAGAAGCCATTCTGGAAAAAAAGACGGAAATTAATTCAATCCTGGAAGGATTTCCAGATTGATTTACTTAAGGGTGGAATTCCAGAAGTAGTTCTGGAATGAACCTCAGAAGTAATTTCTTCTGTAAACGATTCTTTGGATTTTCCCAAAATTCTTTCCCGGATTTTTTTTTCTGAATTTTCTTCTGGAATTATTCCCAAAATTTCATTTGGGTTTACTTCCGAATATTATTCGGGCTTTCTTCAGAAATTCTTCATGTGAATTCTCCTGAATAGGTTTTTTTTCTTCCTTTTCACGGCATTGTTTCCAGGACTTCTGCCCGGATTACTTCCGAAACTCTTCTCATAATTCATGCTGATATTCCTTTCTTGGTTTCTTTCGGATTTTCTCGTAAGATTTCTTACAAAATTCCTCCCAGAGCTACATACTTCTGAGATTCCTCTCCAATGCTTCTCTCGACATTCATTTCAAGATTTTTCTCGAAATTTTTCTTTGAATTTATCCCAATATCCCTTTTTGAATTGCTTAAGATTTTCCACTAAATTTTTCACCATAAGCTTTACTGTTTGTGTCAAATCTTATTTCAAATTTATTTTAAAATTGCTTACAGAATTCTCTAAAAAAAAATCCTCCGAATTTTATTCCGAGGCTCCTTTAGGTGCATCATTAAAAATTTCTTTCGGGATTTCCCCAAAGTTTATTTTTGAAAATCTTTAGAGGCTTCTCTCGTTTTTTATACCTAAGTTTTTTTTTGAGATTTCTTCCAGATTTTTCCGCAATTCCTCCCGGAACACTTCACAGTTTTTTTTTAATTTCCCCACAGATTGGTGCTCCTCTCAGAATTTCTTCCGGAGTTCTTGTCGAGATGTCTCTCACATTTTTTTTTCTTTTCCTGAGTATCCTAGCTTTTGGAGTATCTTCCAGATTTTTTTTTCCAAAACTTTCTCTCATCCGGATTTTTTCGTTATTCCTTCCGGAATTTGTCCTGGAATTTCCCCCAACGATTGTTTCGTTATTTCTCTCTAAGCTTTTCTCAAGTTTTCTCTTGCTATTTTCCCCAATCGGCTGAAAATTGAGCCGGAAAAATTCTGAATTATTTCCCGGAATTCTTTATTTTTTTTTAAATGTTCATTTCAGGATTTCTCCCGAAAATCTTCGCTGGTTTTTCCTGTCGTAAATCCTCTGGGAATTGGTAAAATTTCTTCCGAACTTTATTCACAGGCTTCTTCCCCGGCAGTTATTGCAAAATCTCTTCAAGTAATCGGAATTCTTCGTCGTTTACCTCTAGGGTTTCCATCATGATGGTTGGTATTCTCGTCGGGAAAGAAATTCTGAGTGGATCAAATGTCGGGAAGATTTTTTTGCAAGAATTCCAGAAAAAATAACAAGGAATCCCGGAAAGATTCCCGAGTGACATTCCATCAAAAAAGAAAGAACCCCGAGCAGTTCGTGGATAAATACAAATATAAATCTCTGGAGGAATTTTAGGGGGAAATCCTAAATGAATTTGTTATCGAAACCGTACATCGAATCTCGGATGGAAATTCAGGGCCAATCTCTAGTAGATTTTTTACAGAAAATCTTTTGATCAAGTAATGAAGGAATGCAGACGGATTCCCGTGAGCTTTCCCGGATCCTGTCTTCCTTTCCTGGGTTTATAACGGTTTCTACTTCTTTCACTGAGAGACGAACCAGCCAAGGGCTGAAAGTCTCATTAATAAAGACAAATCAATCAATCAATTCTTTGACTGAAAATAGCTAGATTGCCACAGTAGTTTAAAGTTTTCCGTTTAAGTATCTGATTTCTCATCGGAATCCCAACATTTTGATTTCCTATAGAATTGAAATTCCAGGCGTGGCCTCGTGGTGTCGAGGATTTCACGTTCGCTTTGCAAACGGATGGTCATGGTTTCAATTCGCAGTACGTGCTACTCGTTCAACCGTCGACGAAGTTGAAGAAAAGCATCATTGCAGCCAGTGTGTGCCTATTTTTAGAGAGAATCATCAATATCATTTGAACGAAATGAATGAGCAACCATCTCTGTGCACGAAAATCTGCGTTTTTTGAAGCTCTTAAAGTGGACTTTGGACCAATTTATTTATTTATTTATTCTTTATTCGCTTCATCTGACTCGTGTCTTAATGAAGGTTTTTTCCCATAGTTTTCACAGGGTGGCGCCAGACAAGGCGTTTTATCAGACATTTTGAATAAGCAAGATGAAGGTTTATTTAAAATTTCTCCTGAAAGTTATCCGAGAACCACTTTTAAAGCTTTTAAAAGCGCAGCTTTTCGTGCGTTGAGATTGGAGCTATCTTATTACATGCAAAAGGTATTGATGATTTTCTCTTGAATAGAAACACATATTTTTTCTTGAACTACAATATTTTTATGTTTGTCCCAACCCGTAGCTAGGAAACCGATTTTCCTTGAACCACAGTAAGCTATTTCCGACAAATTGCTCTAGATCGTTGAATTTCAAAGTTGCTTTAAGACTATCTTCAGCAAACTTGCTCAAAATTGATAGATCTACTCTACAACTCTGACGAAGAATGCATATATTTATTCTTACAAACAAAAAAGTTTGGTTTCCATTTTCTTAGTAAATATATATTCTTATACCCTAATTTTCGTGTACATTCGTAAGAGTGCCTCATTGATAGGAACAATTTTGTAGAAGGCCATATTCGTCTTAAAATCGTTTAGAGTCGCTGAATGCACCATTACTCGTAATTCTGGGTCCTGGACCACTATGCAGTGACAGAATCAGTTCAAACCCTGGTAAATTTATTTTACCAAATTAGGATGATAGTGTGTTATAATACACAGAACACCTAGATTAAGTTGAAGAATGTAAACATTGATTGAGATACTAATAAGGATTATTAAAAAAAAAAAAAGTTCAAACCCGAAACTTTTGTTTGCCTTTATATGGCCGACAAGTACCCGGGTACCCAGTATCATTTCAAAAGCACGGTGTAAAAAAAAAAACAAAAAGTTTGTCACATATGGTTAATATAAAAATAATATAACTTGTTGAGTATGCACCTGAGTCACATGAGAGACTAAATCAACACGTGACCATGCGTTCACATGATACTGATTTGAAAGTGTTTGCACAAACGCTTCCTAATACGCAAACCTAGCGTTTGACTTCTCTCACACAGTATTGGGCTCGTTTCCAATGATGCACCCAACACGATTTCTAGTCAGTAACTGAGTCGACCTTATTCGTTTATAATTTATTTGATTTAGTTTATACCCATTTGTATCCAACAGTAAAACAACGCTATTAGTTGTCTCATTTTTAACGGAAAGTGAATTGAAATAGATAGATTCATCAATTCCTGGGGAAGGTCCATTTCAGTCACTGAGTAGAAATATGTTCGAGTGCCGCTTCGAAATTCTCTCTCGTTGCATGCATGCGAATGCATTCGCTTTAATTATGTGTGAGAAACATGACAGTGATTAAAAAAAAACTTTCCGCGGGAAAACCGACTCGCTTCTAATTGAACATAATGGCAATCTGCTCAGTAGCTTAAATAACATATAAACATGTCCTGTTCAATGTGGCGGTGAGATATACTATACATATGATTACAAAACATTTATCACATCACGTTAAGAACAGTAAGCAGTTACCTAAAAAAAGCTAACTAAACACAAAACAATCGAAATGACATCGAGTGATAACGAACTAAGCAACTTATGATACGCAATTATTAATAACCTAATATAGTTAACAGAATCGAGTTTACCTACAAGGACTTGTGTGTACAAAATTAAAATCAAATTTTAGACAGCAGCACAGTACACTAAATTCTGTTTTTACGCGATTTTTTGTTCCGCGTAAAAAAAATCGTGTAAAAAAAGTTTTCAAAACTTTTTTTATCGGATCATCCTAAAATTTTGACAGGGTATCAAGGATGATAAGAAAGACCTCTGGTAGAAATTTGAGCCCCATCGGAAGTAAATTGCGACCAGGAGAGAAGAATCTTTCCAAAAACACATCGCGTAATTTCGAGAAAATCGTGTAAAAAAAATCGTGTAAAATAAAACCGCGTAAAAAAAGATCGTGTAAAAAAAGAATTTAGTGTAGACGCACAAACTATGACGGCAACACACGTGTTTGGTGGTGGTGGTTGTTGGTTCGGTGTCCATGGCAACCGCCGGCCGCGTCGCGCAATTACATGCTTTTTGTTTGAATTTTGGTTTTATCACACACACGACGATTCACAATCACAACGACACGGCACAGAACAGAGTAACCCAGTAGTCCAAGCAAGCGGTTCACTGCTGCATTTTATATGAACTTTTCATTAAAAGTTTGTTCTGTGTTTTGAATTATAAAATAAAATTTAGAGATAAAACACGGCTTTGTCGTTTTGAAAGTCTGCAAGACTGAATTCTTCCCCTCATTTTTCAATCCTAAGTAAATTCGATTTTCAATTATGTTTTTACAAACTGTTGCACGGTGGAAAAAAAACAACTAAAAACGACTTCTTATTCAAGTGCGGATTGCAGTTAGTGATATTCATCATATTTTATGAAAAATAAAGTAACCGGAATACGGAATTACCTAAAAGTGTTCGTGCATCATTTAACCGTAGTCGCGTCTTATGACACCATCAGCGACACCGCGAACATGCTGTGTACTACAAGCGATAGCTTTTTTCATAGTGCGTGTACTCAGTACACGACGCGACCGCTTGTTTATCAGAATTATCAGAACATTTTTTTTCTGAATGTTAATCGAAAACTGAAAAGGAAAAACTGGATAAAGATACAGTATCAAGGACTACAATGCAATGATAAATGCTGTCATAAAACCTCTTTTCTTGATGTTAATTTATTTGTAATTTGTTCTGAGTGATACGTCTGTTTGTCAGCGCTATCATTATTCGATTATTTGATTTGTACTTCTCAGACAAGAGAATTGTCAGATGAAAGCAAGGATCGGTAAATTCGCCTCACTCCATTCATATTCACTCCTCTTTGCTGAAGCGAATCGAGAAAGATGCAGCAAACGGATAGTTGTTATCAAACACGCAACCCCATCACCAGTGGGAAGCGATGCGCAAGCTGGTTGACATGGATATTCGTGGCCGATCGTTGCAGATTGGATCGCAAGCGAATGAATGAATGGCGAATGGTGACGAATGCTGGTGAGCGATCGAAGCGGCTATTATCATAACTAGAAGAGAATTTCTGCATGTAATGCATACGTTTTTAGTGTATTGTTGTTGAAATGCTAGATGAGCAAAGAAAATAATAAACATTTTTTGAAAACTTCAAATATTCGTACGCGCAATTCACTCACGAATCGCATCACCTCTCCATCGCTTGCGATGCGAATGTGGACGAATGTTTAAATTCCATGTATGGCTTCCCACCGTTCGCCGGTGTTTGCTGTCGTCGCTGACAAGCAAACACACAAACTAAAGCGACAACCGTTCGCTGCTGACTGTATTCGAGTGTGGAAGAAGATGAAAAGTGGAAATCAGGAACCCTGGATGAAAGAGCCACAAAACGAACGACAAAAAGGCTCGGAATTTATCCTTTGTCACAATTCATACAGCTAATGACAAAATCTCGAAAACTTTTGTCTGTGACTAAACAAAAACTAAATTTGTTGTGTATTTTATTATAAACCCTAAATCAAAACTTGTTCGTCGCGATTTCTCAACGGTGTGACAAACCTTATGTCGCATTGGAGGTTTGTCACAACAATTGCAGATGGTGACATTTTTTTTGCGCGATGGTTGAAATTTGATTCAGTGTTCCTAGGCTAGAATAGATTTCAAGAACCTAATTCAAGGCCCCCAAATGAGGTGCCGATTTTAGCTGATTTTTTCCACTGTGCACAGGACATCGCCTTAGCCTTACCTTTGTCACGCGTTTGATCATCGGGGGCTTTCCGTGTTTGCCGTATCAATTATAAAATAAGTAATCTCCTGTTTGGTTTAATCCCTCGTCGGCCGAGGCGGTGTGTAAAAGTTAATCGTACATACACTTCTCTTTCTCTCGAAAATTGATATATCTATTTTTTACGTGTGTGTGTTTCTCCCCCATTTTCTGTGACTGGGTTTTACAGATTTACTTGTTTGTGCAAATATTTATAATACCGTTAATTATGTATATAAAATATTTTCCACGCGTTCCAACGGCATGCGGCTGACTCTCACACAAACACACATTCGCGATAATTTTTTGTCTCGTTCACTCTCTCATCACCCTAAATATGCTGAATCACGGCACCGGGTCCCATTCGTCCTGTTTCGCAAATGGGGAGCACCGTCGCCGTCCTGCATTGTTTTTCATTCGCTCGTAATTCACAATTAAATATACTTCGTTTAAGGGCACGTATTTTTATGTAATAATACAATTTAATTAAAAATATAAAACGCGTGAAATGTTACATATTCTTGCGGGACAAACGGCGCGCGCTGGTTTGGGGTTTAAGGGGAGCATAGTGGCTGGAGCCAGTGCTGTAAAATGTCATTGTTGTATCTGAAGATATCTGCTAACGGTGGATTTCACGTCAGAGAAACAGATTTCAGCAAGAGTCAACTGTCAGCGTAACGTTCGTGACATTTCTCAGCACTGCACTGACTGGATGGGACACGCGCGAAAAACGCGAGGATGTAATTTTGAAGTTTTATGTCGCATACCTACCTACCAACAGTTTACGCCACAGTCTGACTGCATACCCAGACCCACCCACGGTCTCACTTGCGTGGGATTCAATAAATTTTCCCCAGTACTGCTCCAGGGTTTAAATGGAATAATAATTAACCCGGCGCGCGTACAATGCGGTGCTGCTGCTGCGTTGGGGGGTTCGATTGAAATTGCCATTAAGTTGTTTTTTGTTTTGACGTGGTCGGTGGACGACGGATGATCATCCCGAACAACTTTTAGCCATTATCGAAATTGAGATTTGGGTTTTTGTTTTTCCGAAACAGGTTTGTAAATTTGCAGGAAGCTAGTAATTTAGTGACTCATTGAGATAAATGGTTAATAGTATTTTATAAACATGTAATTATGACGCAATTATGAGCAGTGCTGTTAAATATCAAGATTTTCACGAGACTTTGGCACTTGAAAATTGCAGATATCACGCTCCCCGGTGAGTGTAGTCATCGAAAGATAAATGTTTCGGTGAGCACCTTAGGCTTGCTGTATACAGTAGACGTTCGCTAACTGCAACATGTTTACGTTCCACTTACCGAATGAAATTCGATAACTGCAACAACTGACAGACGCCAAAGAACTGTCAGTTGCTCGTTCATAATGCAGCCAATGCGCATTAGAAAAACACTGCAATGCATCAAAAATGCATACGAAAAACATCGCATCATTGTTGACATTTCGTTTTGTGGTGCGATAGCTGCAAAAAGGATGCATTTGGCAGACTTGTAGTTCAAAATCATTGCAGTTTTAATGTGTTGCACCGAGCGAACATCTACTGTGTATCTTTGAAAGGAACAATGAACAATTTGCTTCAATATACTATTTCGATCAGAAAGGTATAACAAAATTGTTTCAACGGTTGATTGTTTGTTATAGTTAGACATGTTTAATGAATTTTGTCTGAAAACATGTTTTATTATAACACAAATTATAACAAGGCCAGTTGTAAATAATTTAAATATATGTTGATCACGTGCTTCGAAAATATACATTTTTTTCACTTGTTTTAAACCATGATCCATGATTATATGTTAAATTTCCCGATGCAAATCACCTACACAGTTCGTGATATTAGCAAAGTTGTTCAGAATTCTTGAAGTTCTCAAATGGTATACAATTTTCCACAGTTGAAAGCTACGTGGCGCGATCTTTGGCCAGTGGAAGCTACGATCTCGATCTCATAAGAAAGTTCAGGTCTGTGGCGAAGTCGTTGAGCAGTCATATGGTTCCAAGTGGTAAACCACAAAGTAGTTATAATGTGAATTTCAAATAATTTGTGTAAATGTGCCTTGGGGACTGACCATTTATTATATAAGGGCGTGAAGTATTTTCAGGGATTCCTTCTGGAGATTTTTAAAGTATTTCTCTTATAATTCTTCTATGGATTTCACTTAAGGTATTTCCAGAGATCTCTTTGAGAGTTTTCTTCACTATTCCTACATTAATTATGACTGATAATCCTCCAGGCGATCATTTAGATATTTTTTCAAAAGCTCTAAAAAGATTCTTTCAGCAATTGCTCCACGTATTCTTCCAGGTAATTCCCAAGTAATACTTCCAAGTGTTGATTTACGAATTCCTCCAAGAATTCTTTCAGAAATTCCTCTGCGATTTTTTTTAGAGATTCTTCCAGAATTTCTTGCAAGAATTTTTCAAATTCGTTCAGAAATGCCCCACGGATTTGTTTAAAAAATATTTCAAGCTACTTTTTTATCTGTATTAACGAGATTTTTAGCCCTAGGCTACACAGCAAAAAAATATGAAAGTTAAACAGCACGTAAATTGAAGATCAACTGAAATTTGCGGCAGAAAAATGCAAATCACCAACATTTAACGTCAGCCGAGCAGCCCGCTGCTGGTCAGACGGCTTGTTTACAGATTTTAAAGCATATTCGCTTTAAATTTACATGCATCTGCTATACATCATGCCAGTCACTCTCCGTCATCAGCTAAACGAACTGCTGCTCGCAGCTGTGGCGGTTTCCTCGTTGTCTCTCTCAGTACTCTCTGCAGCAGCCGGAGCATGTCGGGAATGCGTGCATTATGGTAGAAGCAGTTTAACTTTGACTGTCTGTTTTTCAACAAGTTGATATAGCCGAGAGAGCTCGGGCGTGCTACTCACACCCCAAGGATCTGAGTTCATTTCTCGCTTGAAGCTCTAATTTTCTTTATATTTTCTAACAGATATCTGCAATGTAATTTAACCCTAAAAGGGATACCTTCATGGCCTCAGTTTCGTCACCTCGCTGAGTGTGTTCCATCAAAGACGTGCTCTGAAAGGCGCCTGGGGTCCAACGGACCCCAGGTATCCCTTTTAGGGTTAAAGATCGCACAAAAATTCCATCATATATGGCGGGGTCCTTTTGTTACATTCGATCCGTCATAAATTTACAGATGTTTTTCGAACTGTGTAGTTCATCTCGGGACCCACGCTTTACTTCCCTTCCGAAGGAAGAACTCACATTTTGCGAGTTTGTCGGGAGTGGGATTCGACCCCAGGTCCTTGGCGTGATAGTCAAGTATTCTAACCATCACACCAGGTCCGCTCCATATTTCAAGTATTCATTATAGAAGTGTATATGGATTCCTCTAGAAAATTCCTCCACGGTTTCCTACAGGATTTTTTTTTCAAAAAATCCTACAAGAGTTTCTTTAAGGATTCCCACAGAAATTCCTCCGAGGATACCTCAGAAATTTCTCCAATGATTTTCTTACAAACTAACCTTATTAAAATTAAACAAAAGTTTCTCTACAAATTCCTTCAGGAATTTTTCAAAGAAGTTTTCACAAATTTCTTCAACGAATCCAACAGGAACTCATTTAAATTTTCATCTGTTCCTTTATGAATATCTCCGGAAACTTCTCTAAGGTATTTCTCCTAGGATTCCTTTAGGAGTTTCTTTGATGATTTGAACAAAAAATACATCAGCAATTCCTTTCAGTAATCCTTTCAGTATTTTTTTCAGAAATTGCAGCAAAATTTTCCTCCGAGGATTCCTTCAGAAATTTCTCTAAGGATTCCTCCAGGAGTTCTTTCAAGAATTTATTCAGGAATTGATCGAAGGAATTATTCAGGAACTACTTTGTGAATTCTTCCAGAAATAGCTTCAAAGACTCATTGCGAAATCTCTTCCCTTATCCATTCAGAAATTCATGCAAGGATCCCTTCAAATATTTCTCCAAGGAATGCTTTGGGATTTTTTTTTCCAAAAAATCCTACATGACTTCCTCCAAGTGTTCCAAATGGGTATTCCTTCGAAAATACCTTCAGAAATTGCTTCAAAATTTGTTCAGAAATTTCATAAATGGTTCTTACAAAAAATTCTCCAATAATTTGTTTAGCCAATCCTTAAAAGTTTCCTTCAATGTTTTATGCAAGGACTCCTTTGGATTTTTTTTTTTACATTGGAAGTTTCTCAAAGGCCTGATTCGGAAATTCCTTTACAAAGCCCTTAAAGGTTTCCTCAGATTTTTTTCCATTGATTTCTTTTAGAACTTTTCCATAGATTTATTCCGGAGTTCTTCCTAAGATTGCTTCATCAATTTCTCCAAAGATTTCTAAGGAGTTTTGCGAAAGGTTGATTTAAGAGTTTCTCCAAGTATTACTTCACTAATTTCTCCGAGTATTTCTTCTTGAATAAATCCATATTTTTTCAGAAATTTTTAAAGGATTCCTGCAGGACTCTCCTGCTTTAAATATATCTTCAATGATTTATTCCGGAATTACCTACATGGATTCATTCAGGAACTCCTAACAAGCTTCAAATCAGATTATTTTGTCTGAAAAATTATCCCTATTTTTATACATTTATATCAGAAATTACTTTAAAATTTATTAGGAAATTTCTTTAATATTTTTTTTTCAAAAATTCCTCGAACAACTCGTTTAGTAAATCTGTCAAAGATTCCTTTAGGCCTTTCGCCATGCATTCTTTTTAGTATTTTTTTGTCTTTATTGAAGAGGCTTTCAGCCAGACGCTGGTTCATCTCTTTTAAGTAATTCTTTCCATAATTGTTGTGGAAATTCATCCGAGAATTCCATTAGGAATTTCTCAAATGTCTGCTTAAGAAGTTCTTCTAAGATTTTTTTTACTATTTCATTCAAGGTTTCCTTCAGAAATTTCTCTTAGATGCTTTCGAGAACTTCTTCAAAGATTTATTGTAGATTTATTTATTGCTTCATAAATTTCTCCAAAGACTTTTTAAGAAACCTTTTGTTTCGTGATTTCCTCCAAGTGTTTTTCGGACAATCCTCCAGAAACTGTTTCAAAAATTTATTCAGAAATTCGGAAATTCTGGATTCTTACAGAAATTCCTCCTATAATTCATTCAGTAAATCTGTTGAGAATTCTTTCAGGAATTTCTTCAAGGATTCCTTTTGTAATTCTTTCAACAATTAGTTCGGAAATTCCACAATGAATTCCATTGGCAATTCTTCAAAGGCCTGCTTAAGAAATTATTTCAACAATTACTTCATCAATTCTTCCAATGTTTCTTACAGAAATTTCATCATGGATTTCTTATAGAACTTCTTCAAAGATTTATTCCAGAAATTTTCCTAGGGTTGCTCCATGAATTTACCGGAAGATTTTTAAAAAGTTCTTCCAAAGATGCTTTTAGGAATTCCTCTAAGGAATGCTTCAGCATTCTTCTAGAAACTCCTCCTAGGATTGCCTTTAAACTTTTTATTAGGAGCTTTTCCAAGGAATTCTTTAGGCTTCCAAATTTCAGAATTTTCATCAAGAATTCTTACAGACTTAACTGGGTAAGTAAATCTGTCAAGAATTCCTTCAAGAATTTCTCCAAAACTTCCTACAGTAATTCTTTTAAGATTTGTTTCGGAAATTCCTCTAAGAATTCCATTGAAAATTTCGCAAATGCCTGCTTCGAAAATCCCTCCAAGAATATCTTTACTAATTCTTCCAAGGGCTCCCTCAATTATTTGTCCATGGATTCCTTTGAGAAAAATGATTTATTCTAGAATCTTTCCTTAGGTTGCTGCAGAAATTCATCCAAAGATTTTTTCAAGAACATATTCCAAATATTTGTTTGAGAATACCTCCAAGGAATGCTTCAGTATTCTTTCAAGAATTCCTCCAATGATTCCCTCTAAGGTTTTGACCAGGAATTTATCGAATGATTCCTACAGGTATTTCTCCTAGGATTTGTTTTTATTTCTGGAATTGATCCTTAAACTTTTCAGAAAACTTATTAATCCATAGAAGCATTTCGGAATAACTGTCATAGATTCTTTGTGAAACTCCTACAACAGTTTCATTAGGAATTTAGTGTTAACAATTATCTGCATTTTCAGGAACTAATCTAAAAATTTCTCTACGAATTTCATTGGGAATTTCTGAAAGAACTACTTCAAACATTTATCCACGTTCTTCCATGGTTTCCGTCAGAAATTTCTTCATGAATTCCTTCCAGTAATACTCCAAAGATTTATTCTAAAATTCTTCCTAGAGTTGCTCCATGCATTTCTCCAAAGATTTTTAGGAATTCCTACAAAAAATTCTTTCAGGAATTCCTCGAAAAACTGCTTCCAATATTCTTTCAGAAACGCTGCCAGCCTTTAATAAGCTTTTCAACAAGAATTTATCCAAGGATTTCTTCACAGGTATTTCTCAGAGGATTTATTCTGGAATTGAGCCGAAAAATTTTATAAGGATTGTTGCAGTACTTCCTCCTCCTTCGAGAATTCCGTCAGAGATTCATCCCGGACTTATTTTCAGGATTTTTTGAGGAAATCCTACAAGAGTTCCATTTGAGAATAAGCGAAAAAAAAAATTATTTGCATTTTTATAGATACAAGGATCTTGAGCAGTCCATCATTTTTAATAATCCGCTCCCACCAGTCTGACTTTATTTGACAATCAATTCATTGCTTTTTTCCGGTTATACCAGTCGGCCAGTATGCCTTAAATAGAAATAAAAACTAGAAAATTTGCAGCCACAATGGGCGTTTAATAAAAAAAGAGAGACAAATTTGTAAAATATTTACCACTTGGTGGGATTCGAAAAACCTACAACTCCGTATAACTAGTCCGGCTCTTTAACCCGTATCGGCCTGAGTCAGCGCATATGAACAAAAAATGTCGCCGTTCAGCGAATACACAACGGATTTGAAAAAATTTTTTGACAGCACACTCGTACATATGTCTAGTTTGTAAAAGTGGACAGAGAACGTCGGAATGGTCCCTATGGCCGGAGTTATTCCGGTGGGTCACTGGGTCAGATTCGTATAAAAAGGGCTGTTTTTCGGTACACAGAGTGTTTTCCACTATGATTCGCTATAAAACTCACTCTATTTTCACTAAAACTTATACCTCTGCAACCAAACATTGTTTCCACACAGTTTTTGACCGTTTAGGAACTACCGGATGTGGCCACCGGACATAATCTCCGCAGGAACCTGCCACATACTGTATACTGGGGTACACAACCATAACCCATTTTTTGCAGCTCTATTTATTGACTTTAGCGGTATAGTGTCTTAGAAGAATTTGTTCTATATACTAAACTCTTTATTTTGGGTTTTCACTTTTGGGATTAATCCACCTAAAAGTGCGACAGAAATTCACTTTTTTTCAAAAATGAAGATAGAGTATTGGAGTCTTCTGCAAAGTTGTAGAAAAATGTATTGTTGGAAAGTTTGCCGAACAAACTATTACCATAATTGCTTAATTATAAGAGATATGTGACGTTTTTTGTGAACGACCCCTCAAAATAGTTTTTTTGTTATATCTTTTTCTGTGGATTTTTGGTAATTTTCGTGTGTTCTACAAAGTTGTTCTTTGTTATGAAATACACCTCCTTCTGCTTTTTTATCACTGGAATAACGCTCCAGGTGGAACAGAGCCTGCATCTCAACATTAAGATTTTCTTAATGAGTTCTTGGAGAAATCCCTGGTGGAATCATGGAACGAATATTATAGAAACACCTGGAATGATAATAGGTCTGCTCCAGAATTTATTGAAGGAATTCCCCTTGCAATAACAACCACTAGCGTAGACAGCCTTTTCTTTTATTTCATTAATTCTTTTTGATAAATACTAAGAAAAGCGGGTTGAAGGAGAGGGCAAGTCCCTTGTCTTGGATATTTACAACTGAGATTCCTACAAAAGTGCTGCTGTGAATCCTCCAGATATTTCTTTAAAATTTCTTGCTGTGATTCCTTCAGAGATTTCCAGTAGCGGAATTCCTAAAGAGAGAAATCTGGAAAAATCATTGGAAATATCTATAGAAATCCTTGGAGAAATCACCGAATTGATTTGTATATGATAACGTAGACATACTTCTGGAGCAATCTCAGCAATAATTTCAGCAGGATTTCCTTGAGACGTTATCCAAAGATTTCTTCATTTTCCCAAGAGTTTCTCTTGATATTTTCGGCGGATTTCTGCAAGAGTTCCTTCAGGAATTCCTCTAGGAAATCTTCTAGGATACCTACCGTGATTTCTGCATTAATCCATTGTGTGTTGTTCTCAAAGTTCTGTGCCATAGAACTAAGCCACACCTCGAATTTTCAAAAGCACAAATCTGAGGAACTAAATGACGGATCACCCTGAAAACTTGATCGATTGGTCACCACCACCAGCTGCCCAATCTATCTTTCACCGCTACTGTTTCTCATCGTAATCGACGAGATCATGGTGAGGGCGATTGACTGTGTACCAAATCGTAGGCTAGTTTGGCAGTCCATTGCAATGGAGCATACTAGACCAACGACGCTCTAACATGCAGAATAAGCTCGACGACCAGACCGAACGCTCCTCTACGGCGGGTCTACCATCAACGTCAGCAAGACCAAATCGTTGGCTATCAACACGGATCAAAACGGCTACGACTGCTTTTCCGAATCTACGAAATATATGGAGATCCAATCAGATCAGTCAACGCATCAAAACCCGAATTTTCAATTCCAACGTGAAATCTTTGTTGTGGAACGTGGTGCGTGTCAGCAGAGACCGTACAAAAGCTACAGATTTTCATCAACCGATGTCTGCGCTTTATAATTCAGGCCTGGTGGCCTCACAACTGGATTTCGAGTACTGACGATGTCGTTGGAAACCGATATCAACAGAAATTCGAGAACGTAGGATATCGCGCCACCTGGGCGGTGGCTTCTATATTCGTCTGTTTTCCAGTATAACTCAGTCAATTTTGAACCAATTGACTTGAAATGTTTTACACGGGTAGATACTATACCTATCTCACCACATTCCAGAAGTTGTGTCAATTGGTTCAAATTTGACTGAGTTATAGTGGAAAACAGACGAATATAGAAGCCACCGCCCAAGTGGCGCGATTCCCTAAATGGAGGAAGTCGACCACACACCACGAAAGAACGGAGACGAAATCTGCAAGCAAGCATTGGATTGGAATCCGGCAGGACATCGTAGCAGAAACAGACCCAGGGGCCCGTGGCGACGAAACCTCAACAAGGAAATCAAAGAAGGCGAACCTGACCTGGGTCCAGGTCAAGGCTGAAGCCAGCAGCAGCCCAGGATGGAGATCTTTTACGTTGGCTCTATGTACCCCTAGAGGTGCTCAGGATACATGAGTGAGTGAGTGATTCCTGCAGAAGTTCCTTCTGCGATTGCTACAGGAATGTTTAAAAGGTACCTCAAATAATTTCTTCACAAACTCACCCAGGGTTTTTTTTGCCGAATTCCTCTAGTGATTTTTCTCTGAATTTCTCTTCGTATTCTGGAAATCCTCTTCAAATTTCTTTGAGAATTCCTGTTGAAAGTGTTCCTGAAATGGTACTGTGGTTTTTCCAGGATTTCGTGGTGGCAATCCTACAGTGTTGCTGGAATTCTTCAAGCAATTCCTGCTTGAAATACTTCAGGAGGATTCCAAAGAGCAAAAACTGCAGAAAGTGCTTGAGAATTCTCAGCAAGAATACTTGAAGAAATCCTGGTAGAAGTTCATGAATGAATCCGTGCAGGAATTTCTAAGGTTATGCCGAGAGAAATTATTGGAGGAATCCTTGGGAAAATCCCTAAAAGGATGACCGGAGCAATTTGCGGAGGAATGCTAGGAGAAATCCATGGAGAAATTCCAGAAATTTCCAGAAGAACCCATCAGTCATTTCTAGAGGCATTCCAAGAGGATTTCTCAAATAATTTGGAAAGCCTGCTGGGGTGTCTCTGAGAACTCTTCCTGGGATTCCTCAAGGGAATCTCTGGTAATTCTTCCAGAAAATTCTGCTATGAATTCTTTAGAGAATTTGTGAAAGATAACTCTAGGAATTTCTTTTTGTATTCCAGTCATTTTTGCTGAGATTCCTTCAGGAACTCCTACTGATTTTATTTCGAATTCTTGATAAAATTCATGCATTTTCAGCATCTCCAATTATTACTGTCGAGAATCTTCCAGGAATTCCTGGACGATTTCCTGCAGGTGGGAAACTCAGAAAAAATCCTGGAGGATTCTAGTCTGAAATTTATAGAAGAATCCCAGCAGCAGTCCAGTAGCAATCCCAGCTGTAGTTCCCAAAATAACCTGGAAAAGATTCCTAGTAGGAGTACTTAGTTTCTAAAGAAATCAATACTGGTATCGCTGGAGGAATCCCAGCAAGAATTTTTAGTGAAAATGACAGAAGAGTTCTTGGAAGTATCCTTGCAAAAACTGCAGGAGCAATCTGAAGAATAAATTATAAAGGAATCATTGGAACTACAGGCGGAATTTATGAAGGAATTTCGAAAGCAATTTCTGAAAGTATCTATAGAGAAATCATTGGAAGAACTGTTGCAGGATTTTTTAGAAAAAAAAATTGTGGGGGAATTTATGGAAAAATACTTGGACAAACCACTTGACAAATCACAGGAAGAATTCCTGGAAGAACTTCAAGTGGACTCACCGGTGGGTCACTGTCATTTATCATCACCAGTAAAAATTTCTAAAAGAATGTCAAGGTGATTTCCAATAGGAATTACGGGGAACATTCTTAGAGCATTTTCATAGTAATCCTCGTAGAAAACCTTGAAGGAATCACAGCAGTAAATTTCGAAGGAATCTCAGCTGTAAATACTAGCGTTGGCATGCTTCTCACTTTCCCATATAAGCACAAGACAGAGACAGATGGAAGAGGGAGATTAGCCCTCTCCTTCATCCCGCTTTTCTTAGTATTTATCAAAAAGAATAAATGAAAAAATAAAAGGCGACGCTAGTGGTTGTTATTGCAAGGGGAATTTCTTCAATAAATTCTGGAGGAGACCTATTATCATCCCAGGTATTTCTATAATATTCGTTCCATGATTCCACCAGAAATTTCTCCAAGAACTCATTAAGAAAATCTGAGATGCAGGCTCTGTTCCACCTGGAGCGTTATTCCAGTGATAAAAAAGCAGAAGGAGGTGTATTTCATAACAAAGAACAACTTTGTAGAACACACGAAAATTACCAAAAATCCACAGAAAAAGATATAACGAAAAAACTATTTTGAGGGGTCGTTCACAAAAAACGTCACATATCTCTTATAATTAAGCAATTATGGTAATAGTTTGTTCGGCAAACTTTCCAACAATACATTTTTCTACAACTTTGCAGAAGACTTCAATACTCTATCTTCATTTTTGAAAAAAAAGTGAATTTCTGTCGCACTTTTAGGTGGATTAATCCCAAAAGTGAAAACCCAAAATAAAGAGTTTAGTATATAGAACAAATTCTTCTAAGACACTATACCGCTAAAGTCAATACATAGAGCTGCAAAAAATGGGTTATGGTTGTGTACCCCAGTATACAGTATGTGGCAGGTTCCTCCGGAGATTATGTCCGGTGGCCACATCCGGTAGTTCCTAAACGGTCAAAAACTGTGTGGAAACAATGTTTGGTAGCAGAGGTATAAGTTTTAGTGAAAATAGAGTGAGTTTTATAGCGAATCATAGTGGAAAACACTCTGTGTACCGAAAAACAGCCCTTTTTATACGAATCTGACCCAGTGACCCACCGGAATAACTCCGGCCATAGGGACCATTCCGACGTTCTCTGTCCACTTTTACAAACTAGACATATGTACGAGTGTGCTGTCAAAAAATTATTCAAATCCGTTGTGTATTCGCTGAACGGCGACATTTTTTGTTCATATGCGCTGACTCAGGCCGATACGGGTTAACCAACTAAGCTACAGCATCAGGTATCAGTAGGTCGGCTCCAGTTAGCCTAGTGGTTAAGGCTATGGATCGCCAATCCGGAGACGGCGGGTTCGATTCCCGTTCCGGTCGGGAAAATTTTCTCGACTCCCTGGGCATAGTGTATCATTGTGCTTGCCTCACAAGTTACAAAATTCATGCACTAGCAGGCAAAGAAAGCTCTCCAATTAATAACTGTGGAAGTGCTCAAAGAACACTAAGTTGGAGAGAGGCAGGCCAAGTTCCAGTGAGAACGTAGAGCCATACAGAAGAAGAAGAAGAAGGTCGGCTCCAGAGGCACGTTCTCCTCCAAGCTACAGCATAGTCGTAACTTGTAGCAAACTGTCGATTTCTTAAAAATTGTACTTGAAAAATATGGATAAACTTCAAAGTTGTTGAGCTGATTGATATTCAGCTGATTAAATTTGAAAACATGAGTGAGAGTGAGTGAATTGCAACAATTGAGCGAGTGTCTGCCATGCCTGGCTCTGACTGCAGTGCAAATAATATTGCTCTTAATGCACCGATATCCATCAGATGAAGCATTGATGGTAGCTGCAATGCTTTTAAATAAACTTGTGTTGTAATGTGATGACTTTCGAATGCGCTTTGACTACGTTTGGCAGCAACTGGCAAATATTTGACGTGTGCCACTTGTTGCAGTTTTCTGACAACATTCGGTAATTGTAACGTAAACATGTTTCAGATAGTGATTGTTGATTGTATACTAATCATAATCATTTTCAAATCTTCCATACAAATCAACCAAACCATGTGAGATATGACTTTAAATCGTTTGCGTTGTAGTCAAATCAAACTGTTGAATGTTGGCAAAATGCGACGCTGATTAAAGCGGGATGACTCTGCAGCTAACCTATTCATGAATCATTTAAGGACTGTTCATTTTATAAAGAGGACACCTTATTTGTGTGATATCTTTTTTATTTTTCAATAAAATCATTATCGGTTTTTTGCATAAATTTCCATAGCCATTCTACAGTGTAGGAAAAATATAACATTATACAAATTGTCCTTAGTTATGGAACTGAAGCGGTTTTCGTTAAAACTCAATAAAACCCCAATTCTCAAAATTCAACACAACTTTCCACATACATAACTTTAAAATTTTCATGAACTTTTCAATGTGTTGGGATCTAATACTATTCTTCTAAAGGTAGAGTGTAATAGTTGGTCAGTAATAATGCACCAAGCATTATACAGCTTGATATAGTGAGTTGCCTTGTTATCAATGAAATTGATAAAAAATACTTATTTGAGTCCAGTGATGCAATAACACTACGGAATCAGTTCAAAATTTGTCCAGTATAGAAGAGAATCGCATTCTAAATGATACCGAAGAAAAATATGCTTTTAAGTACATTCTTCATCATAAATTTAATACTTAATGATGGCCATAATGAAAAATTGCATACTTTTTGCTCCATAAATGCAAGTTTTTGATTCTAGAGAAGCTTATTATTATTTATTTTCAGCAAGGTCTGACCCTATGTAATTATATACCTTATTTGAAAATAACTACATGTTAATTTTTAATTTCGACATCATTGTTACGTTGTATTTGCAATAGAGTACATCGTTATTTAGAAGAACCTTCATAGAACGAAGCGGTTTTATCTCCGGTAACTGCCATGAAGCACAGTAATCAAGCCAACAATGCTATCAAGAAGCGGTTTTCTGCATTTGAATTTGCATTATTAGTACTTTCAACTAGATCCATTGAAAACATTCAAAATTTAATATTTTTATACATTTTTGTTTAACAAATAAATTTTATTCTGAAAATCGAGTCCAATTTGTAACTTTAATATCTCAACAACCATTATTCCAATTAGGTTTATATTTTGCCAGAATATGTATCACTCAAACTGCTGTAGCATGGCAAACACTTTTTTGCAATTAAAAACGATACACCGATGTTTTACAGAAATTTTGTGTTTATCTTTAGTTTTTGGGAATTGAAAAATTGATCTCTCGAAACACTTTGCCACATATCTATGAAGTTCAATAATTTTAAACCAATTTATTTATGGTTATTATCTGCTAATATAATGTACTGAACAACTAACCAAGGCTGCTCAAATTTGAACTACGCGTTTTCTTTTTATAGCCTAGCAAAGTTGTCCTCTTTATAAAATGAACAGTCCTTATTGCCATGAAAAATTATAAGTACATAACAATTAACTTATTAAATATTATGACAGATGAGCGCTTATTTGCTCAAACGTATCACCGTTATTAGGAGTTCCGCTCAATAATGTAATAATAGAGGGGCTCATAAAAAAACCTTCGGATAAATTCACAATGCGTTTCCATAATTGAAACAATAACCGAACAGCGATAAATCCTTTCGTGCAAAAAAATAGTCATTTTTTCTCGCACTACTGCCAGTAGTTATTCACAAATCAATATGCGCGGCCTTTACAACCCCATAAAACCATAAAACCATTCGCCGCCATTTGTCTCGCAAGCGCGTCGTACCTGGGATAATTATGCCGCTCCTCCCATCCCTCCGGTTCTATTCTACGAGCGCGAGTGTTTGTTTTTTCCTCTGATTCTGTGGGTAATTTGCTAAAATAATTTTCCTAGCATGATGGGCGCGTAGCGTACCGCGTGCAAATGGCGCCCGTTAAATTCTTAAGATTGCCTACCACCGCACCACACGGTTGGTTGGTAGGTTTCACGGTTCCCGACGAAGATGCCATATCAACAGGATTGGTGAACCAATCCGGTTGATATGTATCCCCTATATTCCTATTCTAATTCAGCCACAAAAAAATCTTATCCTTTTCCGAAGGGGGAGAGTGCCGCCATATCCTGGTTTCTTTTTTGCACGTGAAGGAATTATCCTGTCATCCTTCGGGCCCTAGTGCAAGGTGGTTGGTTGTGTGGTTCCAATTTGGACGATTCACAGGCACGTTCCGTTGGCGAAACGTACCCTGGGCTGTTCTCAGACAATGATCTCTCGTATCACGCGTCGATTCCGCGAGTTGGGTGTCGAGTAGCCACTTTCCATGTTCTCGTCGTAGTTGAGGGACATTTGCTGCTGCTGCTGCTGCTGTTGCTGTTGCTGTTGATGTTGCTGTTGTTGGACATGTAACTGCTGTTGCTGCTGTAGAAGGGATGTGCTATCCTCCTGGTCCTGGTGATGGTGCAGTTGGTGGTGGTGCTCCAGGTAGGGATCAGGTAACCCACTAACGTCGTGATATGATGATGAATCTAGGAAGAAAGAGAGGATACAGGATATGGTTAATTGAATTTCAAGGGTTGCACACACAACTTCTGTAGTTAATGACATGCTTCCTACCCTCATGGGAGAGTAGTAAAAGGTTATTTCAGCTGTGGTTGCAACAAACTGTAAAAGTCATTTGAAAAATACAAAGCATACATTTAGACTGGGTCAACAAAGTCGATTTTTTTGGAACAAAGCTTTTTCGATTCCTTTCAGCGTCCAAAACAACTGTGCAAAATTTGGGAGCGAATGGTTGCATCCCCGTATTCCGCATTGCGATTGAAATTTGTATGGAATTTAGTATGGAAAAACGTGCTTTTTCGCATTTTTCTCATAAATTGAAATTTTTCGTCTAAAACGATCTAACTAATGACGTTGAAGTATAGCCTAGGATATGCCGAAAAACTTTGCCGAAGATCACAAAGTGGTCCGAAACTTGTGAAAAAAGTTATAACGTACAGATTGCCCGGTGGTGCTTACCATTTAACATGTAAAGGAATAACATCAATAATAAAATCTCAATTTTTGGCCTAAGTTACCAGGCGAATAACTTTTTTCACAAGCGTCGGGTCACCTTGCGGTCTTTGGCAAAGTTTTTCGGCATATCCTAGGCTATACTTTAACGTCATTAGTTACATGGTATTAGGCAAAATAATTCAACTTATGAGTAAAATGCAAAAAAGTACGTTTTCCCATACTAACTTCCATATAAATTTCAATCGCATTGCGGAATACGGGAACGCAACCAATCGCTCCCAAATTTTGCACAGTTGTTTTGGACGCTAAGACAGAAAAAGCTTTGTTCTGGGTTGATACGATCAAATTTGAAGTTTCTCCATACAACGTTGACCCACTGTAATACATATACAGTAGGACGATTCGCCAATTTGGATCTTCAACGGTAAAGGAAAATTTTGTTCGAGTCGAGCTTTCATTTTATCGATTGAACTGTAGTTTTGTCCACAGAAATAAAACTGTTTTGCTTCTTTGCTTCTTTTTTTGTTGAAATAACTTAGAGATTCCTAATCTTGGTAACGCCATTATTGAAGGATGGAATGGGTCTATAACGTGTTACGTTTCACATAAAATTTCAAAATTTTTTATACAGTTTTTTCTAAATCAATTCCGGCAGAAATCCCTGAAGGTATCCTGGGAGGATTCCCTACAGGAATTCTGGGAGTAATATCGGCACCAACATTTCAAAAGGGCGTAACTGCTTTTGCAACCAATGCCTTCTCACAGAGCTGTGGGTCGTATTTCATTCATCTCACGCAATTCACATCGATTAATCGAAAGAGGAAGATTTTATCTTTCTATTTGTGCTAGTGGATTGCTCGAGTGGGATGTGATACGCTCCACAGCTTTGTGAGAAGGCATTGGTTGTAAATGCAGTTACGCCCTTTTGAAATGTTGGTGCCGATATCTGGAATAATCCTGAAAGGAATTTCGCTGGAAGCTCGGCAGGAATCACAGAAAAAATCACAGAATAAACCCCGGGAGTAGAGAGTAGGGAGGAATTCCGAGAGGAATCCTTGAAAACAATCCTAGAAAGAATCTTTCAAGGAATACCAGCAATATTCCAGGCACTTATACCTAAATGAAGCCCCATTGGATTCTCTGAATATATTTTAGCAGAAATCTTTGAAAAAATAAGAGAAATCCGTGAAATAATTCTAGCAGGAATCACTGAAGGAATGCCGGCTAGAATTCGTGAAAGAATCCTTTCAATATTTTCTAAGGCATTCCTGTCATAAATCTCTGAGGTTATTCCTAAAGAAATCCCGTAGAGGATACCTCATGAAATCTTTAGAGCAGGGGTTTTCAGGCCTCTAGGGTCGCGGTGCACTTTTTGACAATTAATTTCTTCACGATGCACCTGTACATGATTGTCAAAGATTATCATTCCAAATTTATCAAAAAATCAAATTCCTAGGTGCACTTGGAAATTTGTACTAGACCCTTTAAATGCGAGACCCTAAGCAGATTTATAGTTGAATTTCTGTCAAATTAATGGTAATTCTTTGTCGGATTCTTGCCAATAATCTTGGCAAAACCCTGCGTAGATCCTTTGATGATTTCCTGGACGTTTTCCCATGACCAATGCTGCATTTTTGGAGAGATTCATGACAAATTCCATGAATGATCCTTAAAAGCTCCATTTTTAGAAATTTCGCATATTGCTGACAATATTTTTGCAAATTTCTTCAAGGTTTTCTTGCCAACTTATTTGGAAATAAATTGGAATTGGACTACTTTCGAGATCATTGAAAGATTTCTTCCCAGCTTTTACGCAGAATCGCACAAATACTAGTTGGATTGCGTCTGAGATTTTTTAGCGAAGCTCCAGCAGCAGAAAATTTATTTTTAAATGAAGGCAGAATATCAAATGCCACGGTGCACTTGGCAAGGCTTCGCGGTGCATCAAGTGCACCGCGGTGCACGATCTGAAGACCCCTGCTTCAGAGGAATCATAGCAGGAAACTGAGCCGGAATCCCCGAAAGAATCATAGAAGAAATCCCGGAAGGAATTATTAAAAAAATCCTTAAAAACTTGGAAAGATTTTTTAAAGGAATCCCTTCAGAAATTCCGGCATTATCCAGGATTGCCTGAAGAAATCTCGACAGAAATCCTGTGAAGAATCACAGCTGGAATGCCGAATTGAATACTTAAAACATTCTTTTTTGGATTTTCGCAAGCAATCCCTGCAAAAATCGTTAAAAATATCTCCGGGACAATCCCTACCGGTGTTCTGGAAGGAACACATATCCCGGGAAGAATCAGGTGATGATTATCGATAGGAATACCTGTAGAAATTCGGGAAAGATCTCCTAAAGGTATCTCTAGACACGAACAGTTGCTGCGTTGTACTTTTATGTCTAGTTATTCTAATGTTGACACCCCTATTGCATGGTATCGAGGGTATCATACCTCAAACCATCGTTCCATGGCCGCCATCTTGAATTATGGTCCGCCAAATCGGCGTCAAATATTGGACTTTACTAGTCAAGACCGATAGATAGATATCTATATTGCATGGTATCATAGCTGAAACTGTCATTCCGCGGCCGCCATCTTGGAATATGATCCGCCTTCTTGGATTTCAAAATGGCGTGAAATGTCGATTTTTAGCTCCTACTCATCAAGCCCGATCAACAGATATCCATATTGCATGGTATTATCATAGATAGCTCAAACCACCATCTGTCAGATATTTTTTGAGTTCAACTCATCAAGCCCGATCGTTAGATAACTATATTGCATAGTATCCGACGCAGCATTACCGTTAAAAAGCATACATTCTGGAGTTGTGGCCACCATCTTAAAACCCCAAGTCGCCATTTTGAATTCCAATACCCATATTACCACCTCTACAATCTAAGGAATGTCTATGCCAAATTTGGTTAAAATTGGCTGAGGCATTTCAGAGGAATACATTTATTTTGCATTGGAATCGATATTAGTAACATTTAGACTTGCAGCATCGTTCACGTCACCTAGTGAGCCAGTCACAAATAATATTGTCCGTTAGGAACAAGGTATGAATGTGATGAATAATTTCTTAAAAGACCGCATTCTAAAAATTTGCCTAGTTCTGGAGATATTTACGTCAAATGGACTGTCCTATAAACAGCACGCTGGGTGTTCAAGGAATCTGTCCTATAAATAGAACGCTGGACAGATATGGGTCAAACTTAGGGGGCTTCAGGAGCGTCCCAGGAAATTTAAGGGGTGTTCCAATGGCTTTTAGGGGATGTAAGGGACGTCTTAAGAGATCTCAGGAGTTCAGAGGAATTCCAGGTGCTTTCAAGAGTTTCGAGAGGACGATCCGAGGGACTTAAGAAGGCTACTTGGCTTTCAAGGGAGTTTCAGGAGGTTGCAAGAGCGGTCTAAGGAATTTCAGGGATTCATATGGGTTTCAGGAGGTTTCAGAGGCTTGCCAGAAGTACTTCCAGAAAGGGTTTTCTGGGGGCTGCATGGGCGTTTTAGGGACATTCTAGGAGGTTTCAGAGGTCTTCCCTTGAAACCCTCATTAAATGGTTTTAAGCCCCATGCAGCAAATATGAAACCAATCAATGAACTTTTGGAACCCCCTGAAATTCTCCTAATCCCCCAAAAAACTTCGTCCTTTCAGGTTCTTTTGTACCCGCCGGCAGATATCATCCCCCGACGTGCCCGGCGTCCCACAGGTAGCTCCCGGAGTGTCTGGCGAAGCCGCCGACAGATATCAGCCCTGACGCGCCCGGTGACCCACTGAGAACCCAAAATTTCATCACAATCGCTCGATGTGAATAAGTGCTTCGTGAAGTTCGTTGCCTCAGAGTCCGGAGGTTGATTACCGAAAGAACCGCCTCGGTATTTACCTAGGGGTGCCAATATCCAGCGTTACGACACAGCAGCGGTTTGCATCCGGATGTCGGTAACTGCTCGACTGCAACCATAACAGATCCGAGTGCTATTGGATTTTCCTGAAAACCGCAAGTACCCGGTGTCATGTGTGACGTAACTCTAATAACCAATCGAGGTTTGCGAAACCAGCAGAGCTGCAAGCAACAAATAACCAGCGTTGCTGTTCGAGGGTGAAGCCCGAAGCCCCTGTTGAAGACTGCTAGAGCACAGTTTAAAGCAGTCATTGACGATTCAGCCGAGAGAACCTTCGGATACATGGAACGGAGATGAAGCAACGATTGGTTCGACGAGGAGAAGAACGCGGTCATGTTACATCATGGGTCCCGGTAGAACGAGGAACGTTACAAACGGAAGCTGAAATAGCAGACCCGCCTCTTTCGGGAGATAAAACGTTGCCTAGAAGAAGCACAGTGTGAGGATGAATGGACTGCAGTGCCGTTCTAAAGAAACATAGCTATCAGAAGCAATTCGCCATTGCTTCAGTCCGCTTGACGAACCACCGTGAAGTGATCGAAAGATGGAAGCACCTGACCGACGAACACCTGAATGGTGCAGAGAACGTAGGTACAGTGGATCAAGCCAGTGAAAGAAATAACTACGTCAGCACAGCGGATGATCATCAAAACAAACGGGCCGTTTAATCATTTGTCTGTACTGGCTGATTGTCAGGAACTGGGAATCGAAACATCTTCCGGAAGAGTGGAGGATCCTATTAATTTACCTTATCTGCAAAAAAATGGCGATAAGCTAGAATGTGGGAAATTCATAGCGATCATAATTCTGAATTAAGCGGCATTCAGTGCTATCGCAGATCATCTTCAGTCCTCTACTTATAGATGGTAGGATGAGTTCATTGGAAGCTATCTAGCCATCCTCGTCGATGGCCGGTCGACAATGAACCAGATCTTCACCGTACGGCACATTCTCCATAAAACGAAATACATGGTGTTAGGTGGAACTGAGCGGGACAGCTCAAGCAATGACAGCAGTGTTATGATAGACGGGTTACCTTCGATGTGATGGAGGAATTCGTCTATCGTGGTTCCTTGCTAACGGCTGACAACAACGTGAGCCGCAAAATACGAGTACATATGTGGAAGTTGTACCTATCTATATCTATCTATCTATATATATCTATATATATAAAATTGCAGTGGCATACGTGGGACCGCGCATAACTTGCGAACGGAAGGTCCAATTTTGGTCGTCTAAGTTTTGTTCTGTTAGTTTTCACCCAAGGAAGGTTTATGAGCCAAAAAACATGGAAAAATTGAGAGTTTTTGAAAATCGATCTTCCATACATTTTGTGACCGGGGACTTGGTCTTGGATAGAAACTTGAAACGTCAAAAAACGCAGTAGGCAAGACAAAGTTTGCCGGGTACAGCTAGTATATATATAAAAATATATAAAAATGCAGTGGCATACGTGGGACCGCGCATAACTTGCGAACGGATGGTCCGATTTGGGTCGTCTGAATTTTGTTCCGTTAGTTTTCACCCAAGGAAGGTTTATGAGGCGAAAAACATGGGGAAATTGAAAGTTGTTGAAAATCGGGATTTCATACATTTTGAACGGAGTCTTGGACTTGGCTAGGGACTTGAAATGTCAAAAAACGTAGTAGGCAAGACAAAGTTTGCCGGGGACAGCTAGTTTACTATAAGCTGCAGAAGAAATTGCGATCAACTCCGCACCAAATGTACCATGTACAGGACGCTAATAAGACCGGCGGTCCTGCACTTGCACTCGGAGTTTTTGAATAATACGCGCTAAATCCGGAAGAATACGATAAGTAGAGCATGTTGCAAGAATGCAGGACAACAGTTTTGCTAAGTTGGTTTACGCTACTGATCCGGTTGCCACAAGAAGGGATGAATGGCAAAGTGCACAATGGACGAACCAGGTGGAGCGTGAATTGGCGAGCATTGTTCGTGACTGGCAACCACAAAACGAGAATTGTAGGGTACTACAGTATCTACACGCTGTTCCAAACAAACCTTGCCAGCACTGTTACGATGGACGAGGATACTTGCGAGGTAGTAAAGACATTAAACAACACTCACCTAAATGGGGCTGGTCTAACCGCTTCTTCGGTTTATGTACAGATGCGTAGGAATCGCCGCAGAACTCCTGCCGCGACGGGTTCTGACTCTGGCGGAGCGTATGCTGGTACTCGTCCTCGGCGCCGTGCTGACTAGGTGTCGCCGCCAGGTGCGGATAGCTGGCATAGTCCTCCACTGTGCCATAGGCGGGATGCGTGAGCGGGTCATACCCGTAGGACATGGCGGCGGCACTACTGCTGGCCGTGGCCGTTACCGGCGTCGGTCGCTCTGCGTAGTGCTGCGTCGCCATTAGAGTACTGCTGTTCGCGGCGGCAGCTGCCTGGGCTGCCGACATTTTTAGCTGCCAGATCGAATCCTGTGAATTAACGCTACCTCCGTTGTTTGAATTGGCGTAGTTGTTCTCGGCGTAACCCATTGTGACCCCTGAGGGAGAAATAAGAAAAGAGAACAGGAAAATACAACGGTATAGCAATTAGCAGGTCGGGTTCGTTATTTTCCGAGCGGTTGGACAGGATTCGACAAATAGCTACACGACAACGACATAACAATTAATTCTACAACGGAAAAAATATCCGTTCTTTTCTATTCATGCGCTCTGAACTATCCCCATGGCATGCGGAAGCGGATAGGATCCAAGAAGGCGGGAAAGTGAAAAACGGCTTAAGCGTATTCTTATGGCCAACAACTATAAAACACAATTAGTCTATCCCGTATTATGGCCGTGTTGTTAACATTAAATCATAAAATCCAATTTCCCCCGGCCGAGTTTGCCGGTCGTTTTCCGAGCTCTGTTCCGTTTTCTCTTGATTTCTGCCCATATTTTTTATGTCCCCGTGGAATCCATTTCCCAGGAACTATGTGCAGTAACACCATGTAGTATTTGAACAACGGTGTGTTTTCAATCACGGAAAATTGATTCTCAGCTTTGAGGTCTCCTCGTAAAAGTATTGAGAATATGCCAGTTGTTAGCAAGAGGCTGCCGCGTCCTTACCGTGTGCCATCAAGTCGCGGATGCATGTGTTTCTCGGTGAACACAAGTATGCATTATTGGTGAGCCCGTTCTATGTTATTTCTTTAAAAAATCGAATTTCATGTATTCATTCAACAAATATTCAAAAATTCATCACACTAAGTATCGGCTCAAGTACTCGAATCAGTACTTGTTTTACATGTTTATTATCTTTAGGATTTTGGAAAAACGTCTCCCTGTGACAGCCATTTAGATTTAGAGGTATATTCAGTCTTCTTCGTTTCCATCCTCGATGACCGTAGTCAAGACATGATCGGCGCCGTTATTTACTTGATTTACTTGAGTTCATCGTGAAATTTCATTTGTTCTGATCGTTCACAGAGTAGCAGCTACGAATTGTACGATCGTTTATGCTCGTAATCACGCTCATCTCTCAGTTGTAAAACCTCAAACCAGTACGAATATCACCCTGACTCGCTGTGGTTTAGGTATGGTGAGTTGCCACTTCGCTGTTTTTTTTCTTTCTATTAATCCTGCACATTGGTTCCATCCAACTCCACAATTCCTCCGTCGGCCATTAGACAAGAATGATGACGACGACCAAGGTGGTGGGGGTTGGATCCGGGAAGTCCACCGCGCCCCGCCGCCGGTGGAAGGAGAGATTAGTTATGCATTTCCCGTATAGTTTAATTGCTTTGCTTATCCCGGGAGCGTTGTTGGGCTCCGGGACGGATGCGAAACATTATGCTGGCGGCGGAGGAGCATTAGTTGTCGTTGGTTACCTCACTACTGCCACACTGACTGGTCGAGATCCATGTCCGTGTCCTTTAGTGCCAACGCTTCCCGATGGTCACCTTGGGTGATTTAATTTATGAACTGAATATTTTTTACATGCTAAGTAATTTCTCCGCTTCTTGTCAGGCTTTGTTGAGTTCCTAACGAGCGGAGATGGGGTTGATTAGTGGCAGTAAGTAAAGGTATACGTGCTCATTTGAGGTGATTTTAGTTTTTATTAATCGCTTGGGTGACAAATTGGAGTGCTGAGTCGTGTGAAAGATTAGAACTAATAGTTTTTTGAGTGTTTATTCGGATAAATTTGGGATAATTTAGCCGTAATTAAAACAGCCTTGGGTTCTGGTAATGGGGTTGTAATTATAAATAATGTAATAAAAAAATAGTAATCCGGGGTTCTTTTATATCCATTTCCTTTCTTTTCACATACCAAAAAGAAAAAAAAAAGACAAAAATGAAGTGCAAACCAGGCAGCGCTTCAATCATTTGTTTTGTGTAGGAATCATATGGAAGTAATGAGCAGTGCTGAATATGGGAGTTGTTGCCCTACAGCACACCAGTGATTTTCAACCCTTTTGAGACAGCGACCCCCTTGAAGAATTGTCAACCTACTCAGGAACGGGATCGAAATCTGTACTAAAACGTTGGATTGGAACCATTGGCGTAGCTAGCTTCTCACTCATTCTCCTAAACAAACACGAGAAAGAGAAGGATGCCAGAGGAGGCACAGGCCCCCTTTTTCATCCCGCTCGTTCTCGTGTTTGTTTACGATAGTGAGTGAGAAACAAGAAAAAGTTAACTACGCCAATGATTGGAACCCAGCAGGACATCCCAGTAGAGGCAGGTCCAGAGGCTCATGGCGGCGCAGCCTCAACAAAGAAATAAAGGAAGTCGAAAGAAATTTGACCAGGCCACAGGTCAAGGCGATGGCGGGCAATCACCAAGGTTGGGGATCTTTCAATTCGACCTATTTCACCACTACGAGTGCTCAGGTCTTAAAGTGTGTCAGTAATGCCTCAGGGAGTTTCAAGGCGTTTCAAGAAATTTTAGGGGCGTCTCATGGGGTTCAGGAAGATTTAAAGAGAGTTTTGACGGCGTTTCTAGAGGTTTGATAAGCATTTAAGAAGGATCAAGGTTCAAGCTATTTCAGTAGGTTTAAGGTGCGTTTCAAGTGGCTTCATGATGGACTCATGAGTGCCCTGGTCTTGGAGCCTCTTCGAGCGCCTAATGAAATCCTAAAAACCCTTTAGAATTTTCCTAGATCTTTCTTGAAGCCATCTTAAGCAATTCTGAAGCGCCATGGGAGCCCCTTATAACGGCCCTAAAACTCTTTTTTTTAAATTAATAACTCGGCAAGCCTCCTTGGATAAACGTACACCTCGTGCTAAAAAATCACCATTATGCAACTTGTTGTATAAATAACTATTAAACCTTTTGATATGTCCATGACAAACCCTGATTCACTATAAGATGTCCAAGAGACACCTAAAACGGTCATGACCACTTATATAACCTATTGAAACCTCCGGTGGGAAAAGAGAGAGCGGTCACAAAAACTCTCCAAAGCTCTCTAAACGCCTCGAGTTCTACTGAAAGCCCCAAACAAGTAACCATTAGCACTATATTTCGCCTTTTTACCTTTATAGGGCCATTATACGGCCAATATAGAGCAGGCCAGTTCTATACTAGCATTGTATTGGCATACAAGATAAATGATAGCGCCATATGGTTACTTGGGCAGTTCCTTGAAACGCCTTGAAACTCCATGAGACGCCCTCATACTTACCTGAAACACTCCTAGAAGCCTCATGACACCCCTGAAACTCGCTCAATACCACTGAAACCCCTAGACACGACCATGAAATACCCTTAAGTGCAACCTGAAACCTGCTGAAATACTTCCATTAATTTCAAGTGAAACTCCTGAAATGCCCTTGGAATATCCTAGAAATCTCTTGAATCTCCCCAAAATCGCTCTGGAATCCCCTGAAGCCCATTCGATGCCCCTTTAAAATCCATGACATTCTAAGTAATCCATTGAAAGACACAGCGATTACAACAACCTTTTGAAACGCTCCTAATAATTGAAACACTCCTGGAATCCGTTGGAACCTCTTAGAACGGTTCCGATATTACTTGATAGCTCATGACCAACCCCTGAAAGTCTGCTGAATGCACCTTAAAAGTTACCTGAAACCCCCTGAAATCTCACTAAGTAAGATCCTCTTCACTTTCGGGAACAGAAAGGTTGAGAAAGAAAAAGTTTCTGTCCAAACAAAAAAAGACGAACATTTGATATGTGATACTTCTAAGCAATCATCCTTTTGAATGTCATGTAGAAAGTGTTATCCTAGATCATATTCCGTTGTTTCTTACCTATAATTACTTTCCTGCAATACAACTGAATAAATGTGAGTTTACAGTACAGGTATTTGAAAATTGGTAATCTCGAAGCACGTGTTACAAGTTTATCTCCGAAGTTGACAAAAAAAAACGAATTTTGATTCGTGTATCTTGGAAAGGGCCTGAATTACTATTGTCAACGACTATTGAAAAAGTTTACTGATTTTGGGTTGTGCCTTTATTACACAGGTTTGATAGAAAAGCTAAATCTCATGTTTCTTAATGAATTTCGGAACGGGTCTTTGTGAGATGTTTCCAGAGTTTTTCATCATTCATCGCCTTCATAATTTCAAAGTTGACAAATTTTGAGTTGTACCCGTATTGCAGACAACCGTCGTTTCCAGTTTGAACACATACACCTACCTGAACTTCTATGGAGTCATTTCAATCCTCATAGAGGCGAAGTTTTGAAGTAATTTCTAATTGGTTTTTCGAGAATTTAAGATTTTTGTTTGAAAATATTTTGCGATTCAGGTGAGACTTCTAATTGGTTATAGGTTAAGAACAGACATGTTTGATTGGATTTTGGAACGTATTTTAACAAAAGCGCCATGAAAATAGGTTTCACCATTCCATCCACACTTTTTTGAATTTTCTACTAAGGCTCTAAAATACATTAATTTAGAAATTCATTTGAGCTTTCTTTTAGGGACTCATCTGACTATTTACACTTTAGTGATCGAAAAATCTTTTCAAAAAAAAAAAAAAAAAAAAAACGGGGTGCTGGACATTTCCACCACGACTACTTCAGATTTTCTTTCAACAATCAGTTTAGGAGCTTCTCTCACAATATTTCCCGAGATTCATTTGAAAATATGCCCAAAAAACCGTGCCAACATTTCTGGAACTCCTGCGAGGTTTTTCCTGGATTCTTTTCGAGAAAATTTTCAGGATTTTTTGCAAAAAATAGTAGCTTTTCTCTTTTTTTCGCAAACTCTCCATATATAAAAAAAAAAAACAAGAACTCCTCCAAAATTTTTTTTAGAACGGATTTGTGCAAGAAATTGTTTAGAAGATAGCACAGGATTTGTTTGAAATTTTTTTCTATGACATATTTGTGAGGGTTACTGCAGAAACTCTCCAACCAGTAAATGAATTTATCTGACAACATGTAAAAAAAAAAAATCCTCGCAGTTAAATCAGGCAGTTCACAGGAAATGTTTTCCTTCTGAAATTCCTTCGATGTTTCTTCTAGAAATACCTGCGTTGATTCCTCCATAAATTCTTTTGATAAATCTTCAAAGGGTTCCTCTTGAAACACCTCCAATAAAATTCCTCTGAGAATTCTACCTAGGAAGTTCCTCCGAGGATTTTTCGGAAATTGTTCAACGCAGCCTTTTAAAATTCGCCCAAGAATTCCATTCGAAATTTCTTCGATGATTTTTTCAAAAATTACATAAGAAATTATTCCAATGATTCTTCCAGAAGCTCTATTAAGGATTTCTACAGAAGACTTTTTTCATAGAATTTATTCACGGATTATTCTTATTATTATTCTTAGATTCTTCCTGGAGTTCTACGAAAAAGTCTTTAGAAGTTCATCAAAGGATTTGTTTTAACTTTCTCCGGAAATTTCACCGATATTTCTCCTCAATTTTCTCCATGAAGTTCTTTAAAAACTCCTTCAAAAATGCTTTTAAGATATCCTAGAGTGCTTGAGATTCAGCAAGTCCTCTGAGAAACCCCTACGATGTCTCATTGGAAAGTGTAGGATGCTTTTGGAAAAATCCGAAAAAAATATTCCCGCAAAAAAGTCAGCTTAGCTCAGAAATAAATTTAATAGACTCATGAAGTTCACTGGCCCATATAGCCGAGGCGGTAAACGCACGGGTATTCAGCATGACCATGCTGAGGGTGACGGGTTCGATTCCCGGTCGGTCCAGGATCTTTTCGTAAAGGAAATTTCCTTGACTTCCTTGGGCATAGAGTATCTTCGTGTCTGCCACACGATATACACATGCAAAATGGTCATTGGCAGAGGAAGCTCTCAGTTAAAAACTGTGGAAGTGTTCATAGAACACTAAGCTGAGAAGCAGGCTTTGTCCCAGTGAGGACGTTACGCCAAGAAGAGGAGAGGAGAGGAGGAAGTTCACTGGCAAAATTTTGGAAAACAACCCACATTGGGCAAAATCAAGCCCAAAGGTGGAAAAAATTAATAACTTTTTTAATACAAGACACTATGTGACCATCAATGGCTTATTCGAAAGCAAATTTTCTCAAGAATTGGTTGGTGGATGATTCATGTACGGGCAACTTCTCTGAAGCGAGTTATAGAGCCCGTTTTACCCCAGTTCCCCCTCAAATTTGTGAATTTCTGTTATTTTACGACACTTGTTATGATTTTAATGATTTTTTCGCTGGGATACCATCGCCCCACTCCCATTGAGTAACGTTACATACAAAAAGTTATTAAAATGTTGGAATTTTAGGGTGTTGTGGGGTCAATTAGGCAATGATATATTTTCAAGGTAGAAATTCATTTTTAATTTTTATTTATGCTTTTTTACGTGACAATAATTAAATAAATGATCGAACACATATGGTTTATTCCTAAAGAAACCATTTTTGGCGAGTTTGATCTCAAATTATTATTTATATTTAAGTTTTCCCACATACAAATATAAGTAGTTCCCATCCTTATACCACCGATTCCAAACATTTCCAAACGATGAGCCATTGCTTATATACTCCAAAAATATCCTAAATGTTGTTTGCGCATAGCCCCATAGACGGGAGGTGACGGCAGCATATAGTCATAGAGCTTAGTTCATCCAAACTCCCCTATAAACTTATTTTTTTATTGTTTTTAAATTAAAACAGCTTTAACTTGAAACTTCTATGCATGATATGAGTTAATATTGATGAAGAGCTAACCAGTAATATCACTGCATCCTATGAAATTTGGAAATTTAGGGTACCATGGGGTTAAATGAAAAAAAAAACAACCAAAAAGCTTGAATGACCATATAAGTTGACAAATAACTTGTTTGAAAGATAATATCCATACGAGTTCATTAATGACTGATTGATGCACAGGTAGAACACATATAGCCGAAGCGCTAAACGCGCGAGTATACAGCAAAACCATGCTTAGAGTGTTGGGTTCGATTTTTTTTCGGTTCGGGATTTGGCATTATTGAAATTCCCTCAGTAGTCATCATCAAACTACTAGTACCTAGCCGTTCAACACGAGAACGTTAGGCAAAGGGGTCGTCGTTGTGATTGTGTTGTTCAATTATGGCCCTCTGTTAATTTTCAACTTCTATTCAATTTCTCTCGTCGTACACTTGCGATTCTATCCACCGTTTCTTTCATTACTTTCGTTACTCCCTCTTTCTTTGAGTAGTATTAAGTTCACCGAGAAAAGCCAATAAAATTCAATTATAATAAAAAAATAAGTTTATAGGGGAGTTTGGGTGAACTAAGCTCTATAACTATATGCTGCCGTCACCTCCCGTCTATGGGGCTATGCGCAAACAACATTTAGGATATTTTTGGAGTATGTAAGCAATGGCTCATCGTTTGGAAATGTTTGGAATCGGTGGTATAAGGATGGGAACTACTCATATTTGTATGCGGGAAAACTTAAATATAACCAATAATTTGAGATCAAAGTCGCCAAAAATGGTTTCTTTAGGAATAAACCATATGTGTTCGATCATTTATTTAATTATTGTCACGTAAAAAAGCATAAATAAAAATTAAAAATGAATTTCTACCTTGAAAATATACCATTGCCAATTGACCCCACAACACCCTAAAATTCCAACATTTTAATAACTTTTTGTATGTAACGTTACTCAATGGGAGTGGGGCGATGGTATCCCAGCGAAAAAATCATTAAAATCATAACAAGTGTCGTAAAATAACAGAAATTCACAAATTTGAGGGGGAACTGGAGTAAAACGGGCTCTATAACTCGCTTCAGAGAAGTTGCCCGTACATGAATCATCCACCAACCAATTCTTGAGAAAATTTGCTTTCGAATAAGCCATTGATGGTCACATAGTGTCTTGTATTAAGAAAGTTATTAATTTTTTCCACCTTTGGGCTTGATTTTGCCCAATGTGCAACCCTAGTAGCTTTCCGAAAAAGTCTGAGCAAAATTTGAAATTTGAAAGCGCCCTGAAAACGGCACTGTAATAACGCATAAAGCGAAAGAGAGCCTATAGCTCTTTACCACAGCGGGTTAAGAACAACAGAATATCCTGAAGATTCAGGTTTCTGAAGTCAGTTTCACTTAATAAGTGTTTACCGAATACTCGGAAACGCAGTTACGCGAAAACTGGACAGTTACATATCAAATGATACGAAGTTCCATAATCGGATTCACAACTATCACAGGCAAATGAATGCTGAATATTCGCCATGTGATAGCTGAGTCGGCAGTGGCCAGTCAATGCTTTGACCAGCATGCTGCAATTCTGCTTAGACAGATTAGTTAGATACTTCGCCACCCGTAGAGATGGCTCAGCACTATACAATTTGGTTTGACGACATGACTCCAAACTATTCCAATATTGTCTGTGTTGAGTGACAGCCCAGGTGTGAATCTGAAGCTTAATCCAACACTTGGATATCGGAATAGCTGGCTCAGGGCCAATGAAGTCATGTGATGCTCCAGAGCGAGCTAACGCATCAGCCAATTCATTTCCAGCGATGGAAGAATGACCAGGTACCCATAGAAGGTGAACAGCGTTTGCTGAATTCAGCTCCTCGATTTGAGTTCGACAAGCGATAACTATCTTCGACCTGGAGTTGGCCGAAGCAAGTGCTTTAATAGCAGCCTGGCTATCTGAACAGAAGTATATTACTTTGCCCATTACGTGCTGCTGAAGTGCTGATTGCACTCCGCACATAAGAGCAAAGATTTCGGCCTGAAAAACGGTACAGTGTCTACCAAGTGAATAAGACTGATACAGCCTTAGCTCACGAGAATAAACACCAGCACCTGCTCGACCTTCGAGAAGGGAGCCATCAGTGTAACATACGATGCCGTCTGAAATACTTCTTTCCAGATAACCAGATGTCCACTCTTCCCGGGAAGGGAATTTCGTGGAAAATGTCCTATATGGAAAATTACAAGCAATTGTAAGATCACTTGGAGCAAGGACAATTTTGTCCCAATTCACCAAAAGTGGAAACAACGAGGTGTGTGTTGAACTGCGGTTCACAGGAGTTTCCTCTAGTAGACCGAGTACCCGTAGACGGTAAGTGCAAGAAAGGGCTTCTTGTTTGAGATGAATGTGTAGTGGGGCAACGTCAAAGAGAACTTCTAGCGCTGCCGTAGGAGTTAAAGAGAACGCTCCAGACATCGCCATTAAGCACATCCTTTGGAGATGGCCTAATTTTGATTGGACCGTTCTCACTTCACCCTTTTGCCACCACACAAGACATCCATAAGCCAATATTGGCCGAACCACAGTTGTGTAAATCCATTTGATATACTTGGGTTTTAGACCCCAAGTTGTACCAAAAGTACGCCGGCATTGCCCGAAGGCCATACAAGCTTTCTTGATTCTGAACTCAATATGAGGTGTCCAGGAAAGCTTGGAATCAAGAATGACTCCAACGTACTTTACCTGTTCAGTCACATCGATTTCAGAATCAAAGAGACGCAAAGGTCGAACGCCATTACGGTTTCGCCTTTCCGTGAAAAGAACAATAGATGTTTGACTCGGATTAACCGAAAGGCCATATTGGCGACACCAACCCTCAACTACCTGAAGGGCGTTTTGCATCAGGTCGAAAAGGGTGCTGATGCACATACCAACTAACAATGTTAGGTAGTCGTCGGCAAAACCATAAGTAGGAAAACCGCTATTATTGAGTTGCCTCAATAG